>NC_034175.2:19979794-20047294 GCF_002021735.2 Oncorhynchus kisutch | reverse complement strand
AGCTAGCATACCTTTAACCAGGACAGAGTAATACATCTTACTCTGAATACTTACTCAACAACCTAGAGCATTTACCTTTCATATAACCACAGAGATGGTAACTTCCATTATATTGGAATTGTTCAGGGGTGAGGGGTTATATTCCAACTGTCATCGTGTTTGCCAAATGAAAAATCTAATAAGCCATGCTTACAGTAGATGTGTAATTGACTGTGTACGTGTAGGTTATAGATGGGAGGAGGGCTATGAATAGGAAGTGTTCTGTGAATACTATCATGCCTACCTACCATAACAGTAGTATATACAGAAGAGTTACACTCTGACAAACAAACACTTCTTTATGGAGAAAGAGGGCATTGAGGTAATGGTAGGACCCTGGAAACATCAAGTATATATTTGATTTCAGAGCAGAACATTTGTCTGACTGTTTGAATTACCTCATAAAATCCTAGCTCCTCGCCCTTCAACAACCCATAGTACTCAATAAGTACACCTTATACATCATAATATTCCCAAGGAATCTTGTTAGGTACAGTTGAAGTCGGAAATTTACATACACCTTAGCCAAATACATTTAAATTCAGTTTATTTACAATTTCTGACATTTAATCCAAGTAAAAATTCCCTGTTTTTGGTCAGTTAGGATTTTAAGAATGTGAAATGTCAGAATAATAGTAGAGAGGATGATTTATTTCAGCTTTTATTTCTTTCATCATATTCCCAGTGGGTCAGAAGTTATATACACTCAATTAGTACTTTGTAGCATTGCCTTTAAATTGTTTTACTTGGGTCATACTTTTAAGGTAGCCTTCCACAACCTTCCCACAATAACTTGGGTGAATTTTGGCCCATTCCTCCTGACAGAGCTGGTGTAAGTGAGTCAGGTTTGTAGGCCTCCTTGCTCGCTCACGCTTTTTCAGCTCTGCCCACACATTGTCCATAGGATTGAGGTCAGGGCTTTGTGATGGCCATTCCAATACCTTGACATTGTTGTCCTTAAGCCATTTTGCCACAACTTTGGAAGTATGCTTGGGGTCATTGTCCATTTAGAAGACCCATTTGCGACCGAGCTTTAACTTCCTGACTGATGTCTTGAGATGTTGCTTCAATATACAGTATGCACGTGATTTTCCTCCCTCATGATGCCATCTATATTGTGAAGTGCACCAGTACCTCCTGCAGCGAAGCACACCCACACCATGATGCTGCCACCCCCATGATTCACGGTTGGGATGGTATTGTTCGCCTTGCAAGCCTCCCCCTTTTTCCTCCAAACATAACGATGGTCATTATGACCAAACAGTTCTATTTTTGTTTCATCAGACCAGAGGACATTTCTCCAAAAAGTACAATCTTTGTCCCCATGTGCAGTTGCAAACCGTAGTCAGGCCTTTTTTTATGGAGGTTTTGGAGCAGAGGCTTCTTCCTTGCTGAGCGGCCTTTCAGGTTATGTCGATATAGGACTTGTTTTACTGTGGATATAGATATGGTACCTGTTTCCTCCAGCACCTTCACAAGGTCCTTTGCTGTTTTTCTGGGATTTATTTGCACTTTTCGCACCAAAGTACGTTCATCTCTAGGAGACAGAACGCGTCTCCTTCCTGAGCGGTATGACGGCTGCGTGGTCCCATGGTGTTTATACTTGCGTACTATTGTTTGTACAGATGAACGTGGTACCTTCAGGCGTTTGGAAACTGCTCCCAAGGATGAACCAGACATGTGGAGGTCTTGGCTGATTTCTTTTGATTTTCCCAAGCAAAGATGCACTGAGTTTGAAGGTAGGTCATCCACAGGTACATCTCCAATTGACTCAAATGATGTCAATTAGCCCATCAGAAGCTTCTAAATCCACGACATCATTTTCTGGAATTTTCCAAGCTGATTAAAGGCATAGTCAACTTAATGTATGTAAACTTCTGACCAACTGGAATTGTGATACAGTGAACTATAAGTTAAATAATCTGTCTGTAAACAGTTGTTGAAAAAATGACTTGTGTCATGTACAAAGTAGATCTTTTAACCAACTTGCCAAAACAATAGTTTGTTAACAAGAAATTTGTGGAGTGGTTGAAAAACTAGTTTTAATGACTCCAACCTAAGTGCATGTAAACTTCCGGCTTCAACTGTACACTTCAAAGGCGTCCTCACTCCTCTCCCTAGCCCCCCAAATGTCTCCTTTCCTGTCTTTAGATAATTACCCCACTGGTTCCCAAGCACTTTTAGATTGCGGTTATGGTGACATAATTCATTAGTGTTGGCCTAAAGAAATGATTTAAACTCTTTAAAGTGCTCCTCCAAGCAGAATAGATATTACTGGAGCCATATGCACCAGCTTAAGTATCAAACGGTTTGTTGAAGTCAACTACGGTACAAGAGATGATAAACATAAATTATGGCTAATATACTGCACCAGTGGTTTTTAGAAAAAAATGAAATGTTACTGACACAGGGAAAACACTTTGGAGTCACCGTCGCAGCAAAACTGCCCTTCTAATCCGTGACTGGTGAAGCGAGTGCCGAGAAAACACAACACAACATGGCACCGCGTCACCTTGAACATTCAGACGGGTTACTGCATCGTTTATGCCTGGGTACACCAGTGTGATTAGTGACTCCTGGTTTGGCGTAACTTTGATTTGTTGAGATATCTAGGAAAACATAATTAAATAGAATGTATGAATTCTATGTTTTGGGTTGCTCCTAGTAAATCATATTTTACCCTCAATCATATTGTGATGAAACACGTCTTGTACGTGTGGTTAAGATTGATCTAATTATTATCCTTCTAAAAAAAAAATCCCCTAAGTAAGTATGTGTTTTAAATGTCAGAGAAGAAAGGTATTTTTATCATTTAATAGCAGTTAAATCAAGTTTCAACGAGTCTAACGCCACGTACTTTCAATTATTACTATTGTATGATTAAATGACACTGATGTTCTACATTTGTTGTTCTACTCAGGGAGATGGAACAGTATTCTTCTAATGTTAACTGACGTGTATAACTTTGTATCCCACACTTGAACTGTTTGTTCTTCTATTCATCATGATGATCATGACAGTGAAATATGATAGCGTCAGAAGGGTCCAGTAATTCTTTCTCTTATCTCCTCACCTTGTAGCTGTACCTTGTCACTACAGCCAATCAGTTGTGACATTTAGTTCCAATAATTTCCAGTGATTCTGAGGGAAAAACTAGAGGGTACTTAGTGCAGGTTCGATATTATGAGGGAACTGATGTGACCTAGCAGCCACTCCCAGTAGCTGAGGGATCTTTGTGAAGTTCTGGGGTTCATTGTCAGCATGGCCTTACTATTACCATATACAAGCATTCATGACTTTGTCTCGCCTTTGTGTGTATCTCTTTTTTAAGGGAACTGCAGGAATTATTAAAGGCTTAGCATTGACAGGGCCTCTAAGTAGCTTGAGGGGTGTAAACCTCTTCCCCAAGTCAAGGCCAACATGCACACTCTGATCCCCAGTCCTATTCAGTGATAATGCACATGTCAGCGGGGACATGCAATGATCCCGCACTTCTCCATGCTAAATGATCACTCTCTTTCTTCCCCTCTTTCTTTCATTTAACTAAATCCATTCCCCTAAAACTCACAGCAAATATTAACATGTTCCCAAACAATAGTCCACAGAAAGCATGAATCAGCAGACAATTCCCAATTCCAGGCACACAACAGGGGACTGTGTAGGGGAGGGGGGAGCTCTGTCGAAGCTTCCATCTTAAAAAATTCCAAACTCCGGAATAGGGGGGCTTTTGATCCTGGGAAAGCCAAAGCGAGTTGCGAGCAGTGCCGCACAACTCCGTGTCTCCAGACGGCCTGATTTGGGAACGCCGTGAAATCCGTGGCACCTATCCTGCTTCTCCGGCTGAATCGGTGCCATATCTGTGATGGACTGAGGCAGGAGAAGGAGGCAGCCAGGGATGAATACGGCTTAATCTTTACCCAGGCCACATGTGTGTGTATGATAACATGGATGCTTTCTTCCTGTGCAGGGCAATACTCAGCCAGCTGCCAGGTTGCTGCTTCGCTGCGATATTTGCTCACACTAAAAAGAACTATTGCACCTAAGGAGGGGGTTAATGCATGTTTTTGGAATAGGAGGCTCAAATGGTGGTAATTCCTGACACATTTCGAGAGACAGATAGGGTTGTCTTATGGCTACTGACAATATGTAAAAGCAACTACACATGCCGCTTTCTCCCGTCTAGGTCCTTATATCTGATTTGTGCAGATCACCTCACGTGGGGTTATTTTTGTACACAAGTGACGGTGTTGCCATAGATGCTCTTGTCAATTAGAATAAATACGACGTTTTAGTCTCGACACACGAGGGGAAATGCTACCTGCAGCGTAACACCCCACCAGGATTCTATGGAGAATAAATGTAGGTCATGTTCTGTTCACCTTAAATCCTCTGAGTTCTCAGAATATAAACAAATGTGTACTCCTAAGCATGTATGGTGCATTAACAAAATACCTTTGTGTGTGTGTGTGTGTGTGTGTGTGTGTGTGTGTGTTTTGTGGTGTGTGTGTGTGTGTGTGTGTGTGTGTGTGTGGTGTGTGTGTGTGTGTGTAACATCTTTCACCGCATACTTTCGCCTATATGCAGTAGTCACTTGGACAGCTTTGTTTTAAAAAATGTAAACTGCCTCCCCATTCCCCGCCCTTTCCCACATCAAGTCCCCCCCCCCACTCCCCACCCAGCAACAAAAGCCATTTATTATGATTGCATTACCATAAATGACTTTATAACATCTGCTTGTCAATAATTATCGTACAAATTCCCCTACCCTCTGACCCCTGGTTTGGATGAACCCCAGGTGTATGCCACAGTCAGGCTAATGAGTAGTGCGGAGCTAGCACATTGTCCCCACGTCACTGCACACAGCCACATAGCCACTTCAATTAAAACACAGTGTGGGCCTTAATATTAAGAGGAAATGAGGAATCATGAGCTAATTGAAAACAACACATTCAAGAGATACTGTAGCTTCGGAACAAAAGACTAGGATATTTCATCTAATATTGCTCA
Source organism: Oncorhynchus kisutch (assembly GCF_002021735.2). Taxonomy (NCBI): domain Eukaryota; kingdom Metazoa; phylum Chordata; class Actinopteri; order Salmoniformes; family Salmonidae; genus Oncorhynchus; species Oncorhynchus kisutch. The sequence continues at coordinate 20,042,248 of NC_034175.2, read as the reverse complement.
AATAGCTCACCAGTAACACTTGGAAAGATGGTATGTATTGTATGTGATAGTTACAACAAGTGGATGTATGAGTATTATTTATTTTATTGATGTATTTTATTTAACCTTTATTTAACTAGGCAAGTCAGTTTAAGAACAAATTCTTATTTACAATGACGGCCTACCAAAAGGCAAAAGGCCTCCTGCGGGGACAGGGGCTGGGATGAAAAAATATACAGTGCCTTGCGAAAGTATTCGGCCCCCTTGAACTTTGCGACCTTTTGCCACATTTCAGGCTTCAAACATAAAGATATAAAACTGTATTTCTTTGTGAAGAATCAACAACAAGTGGGACACAATCATGAAGTGGAACGACATTTATTGGATATTTCAAACTTTTTTAACAAATCAAAAACTGAAAAATTGGGCGTGCAAAATTATTCAGCCCCTTTACTTTCAGTGCAGCAAACTCTCTCCAGAAGTTCAGTGAGGATCTCTGAATGATCCAATGTTGACCTAAATGACTAATGATGATAAATACAATCCACCTGTGTGTAATCAAGTCTCCGTATAAATACACCTGCACTGTGATAGTCTCAGAGGTCCGTTAAAAGCGCAGAGAGCATCATGAAGAACAAGGAACACACCAGGCAGGTCCGAGATACTGTTGTGAAGAAGTTTAAAGCCGGATTTGGATACAAAAATATTTCCCAAGCTTTAAACATCCCAAGGAGCACTGTGCAAGCGATAATACTGAAATGGAAGGAGTATCAGACCACTGCAAATCTACCAAGACCTGGCCGTCCCTCTAAACTTTCAGCTCATACAAGGAGAAGACTGATCAGAGATGCAGCCAAGAGGCCCATGATCACTCTGGATGAACTGCAGAGATCTACAGCTGAGGTGGGAGACTCTGTCCATAGGACAACAATCAGTCGTATATTGCACAAATCTGGCCTTTATGGAAGAGTGGCAAGAAGAAAGCCATTTCTTAAAGATATCCATAAAAAGTGTTGTTTAAAGTTTGCCACAAGCCACCTGGGAGACACACCAAACATGTGGAAGAAGGTGCTCTGGTCAGATGAAACCAAAATGGAACTTTTTGGCAACAATGCAAAACGTTATGTTTGGCGTAAAAGCAACACAGCTCATCACCCTGAACACACCATCCCCACTGTCAAACATGGTGGTGGCAGCATCATGGTTTGGGCCTGCTTTTCTTCAGCAGGGACAGGGAAGATGGTTAAAAATGATGGGAAGATGGATGGAGCCAAATACAGGACCATTCTGGAAGAAAACCTGATGGAGTCTGCAAAACACCTGAGAATGGGATGGAGATGTGTCTTCCAACAAGACAATGATCCAAAACATAAAGCAAAATCTACAATGGAATGGTTCAAAAATAAACATATCCAGGTGTTAGAATGGCCAAGTCAAAGTCCAGACCTGAATCCAATCGAGAATCTGTGGAAAGAACTGAAAACTGCTGTTCACAAATGCTCTCCATCCAACCTCACTGAGCTCGAGCTGTTTTGCAAGGAGGAATGGGAAACAATTTCAGTCTCTCGATGTGCAAAACTGATAGAGACATACCCCAAGCGACTTACAGCTGTAATCGCAGCAAAAGGTGGCGCTACAAAGTATTAACTTAAGGGGGCTGAATAATTTTGCACGCCCAATTCTTCAGTTTTTGATTTGTTAAAAAAGTTTTAAATATCCAATAAATGTCGTTCCACTTCATGATTGTGTCCCACTTGTTGTTGATTCTTCACAAAACATACAGTTTTATATCTTTATGTTTGAAGCCTGAAATGTGGCAAAAGGTCGCAAAGTTCAAGGGGGCCGAATACTTTCGCAAGGCACTGTATATATACAAACTACCGTTCAAAGGTTTGGGGTCACTTAGAAATGTCCTTGTTTTTGAAAGAAAAGCAAATTTTTTGTCCATTAAAATAACATCAAATTGATCAGAAATACAGTGTAGACATTGTTAATGTTGGAAATGACTGTTGTAGCTGGAAACGGCTGATTTGTTATGGAATATCTACATAGGCGTACAGAGGCTCATTATCAGCAACCTCCTGTGTTCCAATGGCACGTTATGTGAGCTAATCCAAATGTATCATTTTAAAAGGCTAATTGATCATTAGAAACCCCTTTTGCAATTATGTTAGCACAGCTAAAAACTGTTGTCCTGATTAAAGAAGCAATAAAACTGGCCTTCCGTAGACTAGTGGAGTATCTGGAGCATCAGCATTTGTGGGTTCAATTACAGGCTCAAAATGGCTAGAAACAAAGAACTTTCTTCTGAAACTTGTCAGTTTATTTTTGTTCTGAGAAATGAAGGCCCATCAGAATGAGTGTTTCAATGTGAAGGATGGAGGCTGCAGTAGATGTCTCAGATAGGGGGGAGTGAGACCTAAGAGGGTTTAATAAATAAGCATCAACCAGTGAGTCTTGTGACGGGTATACAGAGATGACCAGTTTACAGAGGAGTAGAGAGTGCAGTGATGTGTCCTATAAGGAGCATTGCTGGCAAATCTGACTGAATAGTAAATAACATCTTGCTGCACGAGAGCACCCTTACCTGCCGATCTATAAATGTCTCCGTAATCTAGCATGGGTAGGATGGTCATCTGAATCAGGGTCAATTTGGCAGCTGGGGTGAAAGAGGAGCAATTACGATAGAGGAAACCAAGTCTAGATTTAACTTTAGCCTGCAGCTTTTATATGTGCTGAGAGAAGGACAGTGCACCATCTAGTCATACTCCCAAGCTCTAAACCCTCAGAGTTAGTAATCACACCTGTGGGGAGAGGGGCATTCTTCTTACCAAACCACTTTACTTTTGTTTTGGAGGTGTTCAGAACAAGGTTAAGGGTAGAGAAAGCTTTTTGGACATTAATAAATCTTTGTTGTAGAGCAAATAACACAAAATCCAGGGAGGGGCCAGCTGAGTATAAAACTGTATCATCTGCATGTAAATGGATGAGAGAGCTTCCTACTGCCTGAGCTATTTTGTTGATGTAAATTGAGAAGAGCGTGGGGCTTAGGATTGAGCCTTGGGTTACTCCCTTGGTGACAGGCAGTGGCTGAGACAGCAGATTTTCTGACTTTATACACTGCACTCTTTGAGAGAGGTAGTTAGCAAAGCAGGCCAAAGACCCCTCAGAGACACCAATACTTCTTAGCCAGTCCACGAGAATGGAATCGTCTTCTGTATCAAAAGCTTTGGCCAAGCCAATAAAAATAGCAACACAACATTGCTTAGAATCAAGGACAATGGTGACATCATTGAGGAGGTTGCAGTGACACATCCATAACTTGAGCGGAAACCAGATTGCATACCAGAGAGAATCCTATAGACATCAAGAAATCCAGTCAGTTGATTATTGACAAGTTTTTCCAACACTTGATAAACAGGGTAAAAGTAGTGTTTTAAATAAAAAACAGTGCTTGTATTTAGGATTTTATTAGTGTTCACTGGATTTATAACTATCATTTTCCAGACTCTATGTCATTATGAGAGCTAATAGCAAACATATTTTGGAAAAATACAATATCTGACAAAGTTTCAAAGCACAACAATGCTCACAATTTTAAAAAAACATCTTTCAAATGCCTAAATAGTGCAAAGTGTGTCAATCTATTACCCAAGTCTCCCTAAACAGCAGTCTAGTTGCTTGACTAGACACCACGGCAATGTCAGATGCAGCACTAATTGAAAAGTGAATTATCTTTTTTAAGCCATCAGCTGTCATTTCGGCAGATCAGATTCTAGCACAGCCTCCTGGGACCAACTTTATTTTCTTCTTAATGGTTCGGGGCCTTCCATTTAGCTGTGTGGGAACATTTGGTCATTGAAAGTACCAGCATTGTTTAATTAAAGTCAAATTAAGAGAACTGTATTCAGAATTACATTTCTGTATAAATGATTGTCTAAAAAACTGGGTGCAACTTAGATAATCAAACTTTTCATTATCCTTCCCATCTCTCGAGGTGCATCTGTTGTTTCGCTGACGCCTCTCTGCATCTTGTTGACGGCTCCCGAAACATAAATGAGAGGAAATCACCCAAAATGCACTGCATATCTCTTCAATGAATTTGTTTTTTTGCAATACCTTTTCCAAAACATGAAGTGAAATGGGTTGTGAGAACTTGTTTATCTAATTTCCTTGTCAAAAATGTAGCCCTGCATTGTATCACTACAAAGGAGGTTTAAGTCTAGAGAAGATAACTGTCACTAAAGTGTTTAAATCAGTGGCTATTTGAAATTCCAGACGATTTAGGTTTGCAATCCATTTAAGTAAGTAAGGATTAAGCCATCACGATTACAAGGGTATAACAAAATGCATTCTGCCAAAGTTTGAGAGTGGTTTGGACCCAAAACTGCATTATTGAAATCTCATTACAGTGCATTGTGCATTGTGTACAACATAAACTCACTGACTATTTCTTCCTGTTCTTATGGTTCACATCATGACTTTAGAAAGGCCTTGCATTGAAAAGTTGCATATTCCATCCCAAATGTTGTCTTGAGACAAATGTTTTTGTGTACCACCTTGCTTTTCGTAGTCACATTCCTTCTGAGGGTCAGCATCAGTGTAATTGATTCTGCTTCTTCATATTCCATTTGTTATTAGGGCCACATCGCTCTCCATGGGAATGCCTAATTGGTTTTCCCAGGTGGCCACTTGGAGAAACAGACAGAGTCAGTCTAGCAGTCACTCGTGTGTCCAGTGGGACAGCAGCTGATAAAAAATGTACTTCATCTTGCAACTATAGGATTCTGCCAGTGTTGCGCTCATATTACGGTATCTCGCTCAAATGAGTTGTGTTTTTTGTTTGTTTTGAGATCTGCATTCGTGTCAACCAATGTTCCCTCATTGGGGAATTTTTTCCGCACTGAGTACATTTCTTCTGTGCAACTTCCAGCGCACAAGGCTGTACCCACTTTAAATTACAGTTTCACCAGTGACCAAGTAGGCTACTGTGGCTATTTGATCATAATGTAGGCCTACCAAAGTGGCCTAACATCAAAACAATGGGGGAAATGCATCCCATAATAACATGGAAACAGCTGTTCTATCATTCAGCCTACAGTAGCAGCCAATGTGTGGTCTTCAATGTAGCCCTACATTCCATGAGACTTGAAAAGAACATGCGGGGCATGACATTAACATGTTTATCCACTTGTCCTTCAGACAAGGAGGTGACTGAAAATGTTGTTGTGTTGTTTGATGCAAGGAACCACTTTACAAAACAAAATGCATTATTATTCCCATACCATTACGACAGAGAATCAGACAAATTATGTTAGCTACCCTCTGCCTATTGGCTACTTAGTTTATTCAAACATTTTTCAAAATGATGATGTAAAATCTCTTTACCTGACTCACATTTCAAAGTTTTGTGCTCTTGTAGGAAGCAATCACTCCCCTATTGCTGACTACAAATTATCTATATGTGGGATAATAACTCACTAACTAGAAAAGGATATGAACAAAATAATATAGGCCTACTGCAGCTCTGATTGGTTATGCCGCACTGGTCTGTGTAGAGTGCGGGCTGAGTCGGGCTGAGTTGTGCAATAGAATCCTACTCCAATGTGTTCTGCCTACAACAAAATTACATCGTTTTGCATTCGGAGTCTTGCATAGTTCATTTTGTTTCGGTATGTTGCATTTAAAGTGGATAATATTGCGTTGATTCAATCACAATTGCCACACCAAAGGGAAACATTAATAGTGTTAACTAACAGTGAAAACTAGAAAGTTCAGTGATGTTCAATCTCGTGCTTCTCTCAGTAGACTTGTAGTTCTTCTGCTTTCTTCTACAAGGCAGTCCCAGTTTAAAGGGAACGTTGGTGTCAACCATGTTCAATGTCCTCGTATGGGGATCTTTTTTTGTCGAATAACTTAGTTTGTATGTACACACTACACTAGTGTGCAATTTGAACAGATTGATGCTTGCGATCATGCCTTACTTTATAAGGTAGATGGGTGACGACGATATGTGTACATTTATCATTTGCTATGTGTAGGCCTATAGAACACAGTGACATTTTCAGAAGGTCAGAGAGAGTAGCTTGCAAAATGTTTTCTAATATAACAGCATTAAACTCTGTAACTGTTTTAAAATCTCCATTGGCCTCATGGTGAAATCCCTGACAGATTTCCTTCCTCTCCGGCAACTGAGTTAGGAAGGACACCTGTTACTTTGTAGTGACTGGGTGTATTGATACACCATCCAAAGTGTAATTAATAACTTCACGATGCTCAAAGGGATATTCAGATATTTTTGTAATTAAGTGCTCTTCTTTGCGAGACATTGAAAAACCTCCCTGGTCTTCACTACTCAACTGGGGAACCTTACACATAATTGTATGTGTGGGGTATAAAATAATGTTAACCACTATCCTTGAACACAGAATGAATCCATGAAACATACTTTGGGATTTGTTAAGCACATATTTACTCCTGAACATATTTAGGCATGCCAAAACAAAGGGTTTGAATACTTATTGACTCAAGACATTTCAGCTTTACATTTTTTATTCATTATAAAAAAAATTCTACAAACAAAATTCCTCTTTGACATTATTGCGTATTGTCTGTAGATCAGTGACACAAAATCTCAATTTAATATGTTTGAAATTCAGGCTGTAACACAACAAAATGTGGAAAAAGCAAAGGTGTGTGAATACTTTCTGAACATACTGTTGGCTCGTATTACTTAGCCAACTAGAAGTTGTTAACGTTAAATGGTTGCCTTCCTCAGCTGGAGCAAAAAATTGGATACGAAGTTCTCATAATGACTTTGCTTTACAGTAGGCTACTGAGACAGACAGTGATGTGGCGCTCAGTGGTGAGGCTGAGGCAGGCTGCAATCACTGAGGTATAATAAGAACTGGAGACTGCATCCAAGATGTCCAATTGTTGTTTTCAAGGCAATCTACTCACCTTCTCATATGCCGATTCATGGACCATGTACAGTATATGTGGGTTGACCAACATCGCATGAGCCCTAGCATCACATCATCTAAAAACCTGACAGACATTGGATGAATATAAAATGTGAATATCTTCGACTGTGAGTTATGAAGAATAAAAATAGGCCTCAGCGACTATTATTTGAACAATTCAATCGACGTTTTGTGCACGGAGGTGATGACTAAAGTGTCTTATTAGGAATTTTCTAATCTGACTTCTCTATGTGTCCGTCTATGGAAATTGTTTTTCTGGGCCGGGCGTCAGTTAAACTGCAGTACTGAAGCAAAACTATAGGAGCATTTGAAACCGTGCTTCTAGACCGGAAACCTGGCTCCTTGGCTGCAATACATGCAGGAGGAAGCAGAGGAGACAGAGAGAGAAGAAGCAGGCAGAGATAGAGGTTAGTACAGTGGTTCTGAATTGAACAAATACTTTCAACTTTCCCATACTTTGTTGTGGCAGTAATTATTTTCAGAACGCCCTCAATTTACCTGAAGTACCTCAACACAATTGTTCCAGTACTTTGCTAGACCACAAAGAATTCAAGGTACAAAGACAAGTGAACTGAGAAACAGAGCCCAAAACATTTCTGTTTATTCCTCACATGCCATTCTGTGTAAAATAGCATGGGTTTATTCCATGAAATCACATCAAACAACACAAAATGAGAAGAGATAGTGAGATTTGTACTTTAGGGTTAGTACAGTGGTTCCCGAACTCGCGTTTGGGGCCCCACGTGGGGCGCCTAAGAAAATCTGTTCTAATCTTATCAAACAAGTCAGGAACAAAAAATTAAGAAGTTATGTTTCAATATGCTATCTTCCCCGTAAGGCCTACTTTGAAATGCAATCAAACAATACAGTTCGAAAAAATGTCATACGATTTCATTTAAATTGGTGGTTGTTCATCCTATCTCGATCGCCCACTGGAGTTTATACAGTAGTTAACCCATTACCCACCTTCTTTTTATACCACTACATCACTGATATTAATACTGAATCATAAGTCATATTCGAATACATCATGTGAATGTGAGAATGCGATCATCTATCTGTGTGCTCCGTTGAAGTCTGTTTGTGCGGAGTTTGATTAGAACCCACACTCCCCCTTTTCCAGACCTGACTAAAACTCAATCCCTGGTTACAGTCTCATTTGCCACGATTACATGCCACTTCCCTCAAATTCAATGTTGCCCAGGTAGCTACTGTTTGTCTGTCTGTCTGTCTGGTGCATCGTGGAACATTGTTCTCTGAGCTCTTTATCTGCTTCCTGTCACAATTGTCACAAAAATGTCCTCGGTAGCAAATTTCAATTTAAACTTACACAATCAGTTCTCACTCCTCAAATATATCATTACCTCTGCAAACAAAGCAGAGGCTTGGTATCCCATTAGACCTATCAGTCATGATCAAGCTACATAACTGGGTTTTTTCAAGTCTGGGTTAGGCTCTGTTCATATAATCTCACAGTTTATTGATTTTAACCTTTATTTAAATAGGCAAGTCAGTTAATAAAAAAATCTTATTTACAATGACGGCCTAGGAACAGTGGGTTAACTGCCTTGTTCAGGGGTAGAATGACAGATTTTTACCTTGTCAGCTCAGGGATTCGATCTAGCAGCATTTCGGTTACCTGTCCAAAGCTTTAACCACTAGGCTACCTGCCACCCCAATGGTATGTCAAATTTGACAGTAGATAGACTAATACTATCCAAATGTCAAAATGAACTCTGAAAATGACACCCCACCGCTTACAGTAGCTATGGTATGACTCAACATATGAATTGAACAAATACTTTCAACTTTCCCATACTTTGTTGTGGCAGTAATTATTTTCAGAACGCCCTCAATTTACCTGAAGTACCTCAACACAATTGTTCCAGTACTTTGCTAGACCACAAAGAATTCAAGGTACAAAGAAAAGTGAACTGAGAAACAGAGCCCAAAACATTTCTGTTTATTCCTCACATGCCATTCTGTGTAAAATAGCATGGGTTTATTCCATGAAATCACATCAAACAACACAACATGAGAAGAGATAGTGAGATTTGTACTTTAGGAAGTTGTTTTAGCATATATATATTTTTTACATGAGATAGAGGTCTCAACCATAACATGGGCTTGTGAAAGGTTTTCAGTACTCTCTTTCTTCCCGACAATAAACATTGATTTGAAAATGAATGTACACATGTTTGGAGGATACAAGAAGAGCACATTTTATTAAAATGCATCAGAGTTTAAAATTACAATATCTGAATACAGAAATCACTGTGGGTCTCCATTGCCCAGCTTTAGCATCTCAGGGTTAAATAGTATTATCTGTTGTGATTAAGGACTGTGTAAAGGATACCTGATCTACCACTGAGACAGCCATGGGTGTCAATAGGGCTAATTAGCTCATTACACCGCTATTTAACTGTGCCATAATCATTCCATGTCATCACTTAAGCCTTGGTAGAGCATTGGGGCTCTGAGGGCTGAATACCCCGCAACCTCTGAAATGATCTGAAATATGGAATACTTAAGTTTGAGTGACTGATTAACAAGTTTGTTTGAATAGCTTTTATGGACTTCTGTTTTTTCTTTCAGTGTCCCTTCCAGCAACACACCCTCACAAAGAAAATCACCCCAAAAAAGTCATATGCGATGCTCATGGCTTTCTTTGTGAGTCTGTGGATTTTAAGGGCCACTTCTGTACTCCGAATTCTCCTCTCTATGGACTAATAGCACACGTTTGGGCAAAACATTGGACAGAAAAGTTTCAATGCAGTCACATTGATGTATTTATCAAACCTTTTACACCCCTCTCTTTTTGTCAACCTGCCACTTGCATAATTCCGTTGATTTAATTCAACATGTGATCTTCTCATATCCCACATATTCCATAGGACATTCATGCCTTCACTGACAGTCTCTAGTTGAGGAGAAGGGGGATGACTTCAGGGCCTGAGTGCTGGCATGGTGTTGACCGTGCCTCTGTTCTCTGTGAAAGGAATGTGTTTGGTGTGGCATCAGCTCACTGCTGGCATCTAGGAGATGGGCTGCCAGTCCCCCATCAAATGCCACCTTCACACACACACACACACACACACACACACACACACACACACACACACACACACACACACACACACACACACACACACACACACACACACACACACACACACAAACACACAGAAACTGACCGTCACACTCAGCTCTCACCCCGTGCAGGGTAGTGATAGCAAGAGGAGGACGACTGAGGCTCCTTATCGACGCCAATCCAGATGAACCTAAAGACACACTCACTCGCACTGTATTTGGCCACCATTAGCCATATTTTAGCTTCAGCAGTTCTAAGGCAAGGGGGGACCCACTGCCAAGGTGCTCTCGTGATTTGCTGCTTCTCCCTGGGCTACGGGGCCTGTGGGCTTACTGGCCCATGGAGACTTAAGCCCCAGCCTCCCAGGGGGCTCTCGGCCAACTGAAGCGCTTGGCATGGGCTGAACCACCCAAAGGATCCTTCCCAGAGCAGTGGATGACTATAATACTATCCCTTCACCGAGGGCCATGTCAGTCACGTGTCATTTGAAAGGATGAAGGGAATGTGTGGAGCTGGCCTGCTGGAGAGAGGGAGTTCACCTGCCTTCACATCACATCCCTCTCTCATAGGGTTCCAGTCAATGATGGCTTAAAATGGACCCATACTTAACTCTAGAATATTTGCCATTTTGGTATTGAAGTGTATAATGTACCCATGTCATTAGTGAGGCCTGGTTCAGATTATAGTGCAACTGGCTTAGTTGACAGTTAAAGTCACATTACCAAGTACAATGAAAAGCACCTGTTATTTCTGAATCTAAATTGCACTCACTGAATCAAAGGTAGTTATCAGCATTGAGTTTTCTTCGTTGTCTGCCTATTGCAGTAGCAACGGCTTTCTCCTTTGTGAGACTTAATATTCTTATAGATAATTACTTGGAGACATATATCATTTCATAAGAACTGTCACAAGTAACAAAATAATTCAACCGAGACTGCACCACTTCAACACGAATCTATCCAAGGAGTTACAAACACATTGAGGGATTACTGTCGTTTTTTATTTGGACATGTTGTTATTTTAATTCTCTCCGACTGCTTTGCCTTGATGGTTTTGATTAATATCTCTAGGAAGTGTTTGTGAGTAAGACGTATACCGTGATTCATCTGCAAAATAATCCAATCATTACCAGCTAATGACAGGGGGGTGAAAAATGACGCGTCTACACCGGTACTCCCCAGCATGCGAGATGGCCCAATAGACATGGTGGATGTGGGCCCCACCTGTCACAGCATTGCAGTAATTGCATTGTGGGTCCTCTCGCTCTCTCCTCTTGTCACTGTCTCCCTCCATCCTGTGCAGTTCAGCTGCACAGACAATACTGGTCTTAATGAAGTCGTCTGACGAGGTGGCAATTACAGACTTCTGTCGCCGTCACCAGGGGCAACCAGGAGCAGGGGAGGGGCGTGCTGATGCCCTGAGGCCCTCCACACCCCCTGTTTGGGTTTAATAGGAGGGAGGAGGGAGGCTAAGCTGCAGTCAGAAGCAACTTGGAGCATAGAGGGATGAAGGGTTACTGTATGGGTAAACCAGAACAGGATAGTGTTAATGTGGAGATGGTGGGACTGAAGGACTCAGCAGGACCCAGTGCAATGATGTAACAATACGATCAGCTTGATACTGCTGTGTAAAACCTTCATCTTTGCATGTTGACTTAACGCGTATGTGATATACAGTGCTTTGAACATTTATTAAAATTGTTGGTTTTTCTCTGACCCAGCTAAACACAATACCCCACAATCACTTTTTGTGAATGTATTGAAGATGAAATACAGAAATATCTTCTTGATGCACTTCTTGATGTAGACGTTGTTAATGTTGTAAATTACTATTGTAGCTGGAAATGGCAGATTTTTTTTATGGAATATCTACATAGGCGTACAGAGGCCCATTATCAGCAAACATCACTCCTGTGTTCCAATGTCACATTGTGATAGCTAATCGAAGTTTATAATTTTAAAAGGCTAATTGATCATTAGAAACCCCTTTTGAAATTATGTTAGCACAGCTGAAAACTGTTGTCCTGATTAAAGAAGCAACAAAACTCCTTCTTAAGACTACTTGAGTATCTGGAGTATCAGAATTTGTGGGTTCGATTACAGGCTCAAAATGTCCAGAAACAAAGACCTTTCTTCTGATCCAGTGGATGATTTTGCTTGTGCTTAGCTCAATTCAATTTCTTTTTTATCCTGAAAAACTCCACAGTCCTTAATGATTACAAGCATATCCATAACATGATGCAGCCACCACTATGCTTGGGAATATGTAGAGTGGTATTCAGTAATGTGTTTTATTGTATTTGTGTTCGGGACAAAAAGTAATACTGCTTTTCCACATTTCTTGCAGTATTACTTTAGTACCTTATTGCAAACAGGATGCATGTTTTGGAATATTTGTATTTTGTACAGGCTACCTTCTTTTCGCTCTTTCAATCAAGTTAGCATTGTGGAGTAACTACAATATTGTTGATCCATCCTCAGTTTTCTCTTATCACAGCCATTCAACTCTGTAACTGTTTTAAAATCACCATTAGCCTCATGGTGAAATCCCTAAGCGGTTTTATCCTCTCCGGCAACTGAGTTAGGAAGGACGCCTGTATCTTTGTAGTGACTGCGAGTATTGATAGACCATCCAAAGTGTAATTAATAACTTCACCATGCTCAAAGGGATATTCAATGTCTGCCTTTTGTATTTTTTGAGGTAGTCATTCAAAACAATTAGGGTAAACATTATTATTGCATACAAGTGAGACCATGCAACTTATTATGTGGCTTATAAAGCAATGTTTTACTCCTGAACTTATTTAGGCTTGCCATAACAAAGGGGTTGAATAATCATTGAATCTAGACATTTCAGCTTTTGTTGTGTGTAGGCCAGTGACCCAAAAATCCAAATTGAATCCATTTTAAATTCAGGCTGTAACACAACAAAATGAGGGAAAAAGTCAAGGGGTGTAAATACCTTCTGAAGGCTCAGTAAATACTATGTTATGGATCATTTAATACTACTTTGGCATTTCATGTTTCATGTTCTGTATGATTGTAGAGTACAACAGTCTGGCATAACGTATAATAAGGCAAAGTATGGAAGCGAAGAAATGACCTGCCACATAGTATTTATATTGCACAAGCCTTATGTCAACATGCAGCGACATTTAAAGGTTTTACACAGGAGTTTTACACTGCTGACAGTTGCATCATTGCAATGGACAAAGTATGGAAGCAAAGATAAAGCAAAGAAAGTATGGAGAGTAAGAATTGATTAACACGGATACCTTATATTCTCTCAATTATTTATCTTCTAGGACAAATGTTAATTGAATCAGGCCTTAAATGCTAGGCTGAAGTGTTTTGATGACTTTAATGAAGCTGACACTTGCGACACATTCACCCCCCCCCCCCCCCCCACGCCCCCCCATCACACCATCCCACCCCTGATTGGCTTCAGGTGTGCCCTGATGCCCTGACGTTGCCATGGTTACATCATGCATTCCACTCCTATATAATTATGTGGAATAACTTGACGTGGCTCCTCAACATAACCAAATAGTGTAAATATATCTCTCAGTACGTTCCACTCTCCTCACATTTCTACCCACACAGACTTCTTACTCTTCTCTCTCAAACAATTTGAGCGATGTGATACATGTCATCTGGAGTGTAGGCTACTTTATATTTAGTCAGATGTGACTTCACTTAATTGACGCTCTTACTGTCTCACATATTGACAAAATAAAAACAATGACATGTATGAAAGTAACTCTTGGTAATTGCATGAGTAAACTATTGGAAGACATATTGGCGACCTCATTACTTTGAATAGCGAGTCACCCAATAACGTACGAGGGCATATTACTTCATGCCCTGGCAGAAGTCAAGGTCCTCATTTTGTTCTGAGATAGGATAGGAAGACTATTGTTCAGAAAAAATCCAATGCCCTGGATATCTTGAGTTTAGCTGGCCCTTTAGTAATGAGTTCATTGTTAAACGACTTCAACAACCATATCCTGAGATGCAGGAGCAGAGAAAGTTCAAATTGTAACTCAATGTGCTCCCCTGTTACTTTTTGGAACTCTGTTAATTTGCAGAGATACTTCTGGCATTCTCAATACACTGTATGCTACTACTACTGTACTGTAAATCTTTATTTTTTACAGTAAGTAACACAGTCCAGTATGTGTTGGTAATTGGGAGTCAGTTGAATTGAGTGATGACTCATTTCCCCTCAATAGCAAGGGAAATTAGGTCACATGGTCAAGCAAAACTCCTGGCCATAGGCTGAAAGTACCCTACACTCAATGACTCACTCACACTCAATGACTCACTCACACTCTCAATGACTCACTCACACTCTCAATGACTCACTCACACTCTCAATGACTCACTCACACTCTCAATGACTCACTCACACTCTCAATGACTCACTCACACTCTCAATGACTCACTCACACTCTCAATGACTCACTCACACTCTCAATGATTCACTCACAATATCAATGACTCACTCACACTCTCAATGACTCACTTACAATCTCAGTAACTCACTCACAAAATATGACTCACTCACACACTCATTGACTCACTCACACTCAATGGCTCACACACTCTCAATGACTCACTCACAATATCAATGACTCACTCACACTCTCAATGACTCACTTACAATCTCAGTAACTCACTCACAAAATATGACTCACTCACACACTCAGTGACTCACTCACACACTCATTGACTCACTCACACTCAATGGCTCACACACTCTCAAGGACTCACTCACACTCTCAATGACTCACTCACCCTTTCAATGACTCACTCACACTCAATGACTCACACACTCTCAATGACTCACTCACACTCTCAATGACTCACTCACGCTCAATGACTCACACACTCTCAATGACTCATTCACTCTCAATGACTCCAAACAAATCAAAATCATGACAGAGAGAAAATCTCCTTTGGTGTTCATCAGTCATTGATTGTCAGCATCCTTTGGGCCGACCCAACATATGTTTGACAAAATGAATGTAATTTGCCAGTCGCAAGCTTTCTTGTTTACAATATGAACATGGCTTGTTCCATCATCCCTTATCCATCGTTAGTTTTACAAAATCTGAAAAACTTCAGATACAGTAGGCTACATCCCAAGCATTTAATTCACAAATAGACACATTATCAACACACAAGCTCTCAAGCTCAGCGAGGAGCGTATTACTGTGGAATAGGTAGGACTACCATTAATAATGCCTAGCCAGGGGATGTGGCAACACTACTCCTCTCATGGCCACTTCCTTATCAACGATTCAGTCGTGTGAGTTTGGATCTGTCTAATTACATTAGTTTAATTAAGCACGGCTAATAGACTCTCCTGGAAGATATGATGTCTTGCTGTGACTGGAGCGCTGTGCTGAGATGCATGTCAAACACACAGACAGGGGCATTGTGGGGACTCCAAATGTTTTGTATTGGCAGACATGTCAGACCAGGCAGCTCGGAGTGAAGGGCTGCGGGTTAGATAAAGTTCAACTACTAGGAGAGTTAATTAACAGAACTTGTCATTGTCTATGGCATGTTTCAGCATACTGTAAACTCAGCTTGTAGCCTACCAATAACTGAGCAAGTGAGTATTGACATGTAAATGGGATTGCAACAACTGAAAGATCATTGTTTTGTCTTGTTTTTCACTTACAGGAAGCATAAAGGTGACAGTAAGTATGGATTTACAAACTAGAAGAGGTTTGGAAGGATGGTCTCACATGACTAATTTGGATGACATGGGAATGAAATGCACTGTTGAATGTTCTGTTATTACAACACCTCTCTGACTGAGTGTGTAGCCATACACTTGGGGCGGTAGTTAGCCAATGGCTACAGAGTTGGACCTGTGGCCAAAAGGTGGCAGGTATGAAACCCAGTCCAGGCGCTGGAAAAAACGGTCGGAATTGATCTGGCAACTGAAGGGCTGCTGGGTTCACATCCTCAAGACATTCTCCTATCGTTGATCCCTTGGGCAAGGCCCTTAACCCCACAACATGCTCTGCACTGCAGCTTGACGCTGTGCTCATCTCACCTGTATACGTGATGTCTAGGGGGTGGGGGGGAGAACAGAGCGGAAGACACATTTCTGTTGTTCGCTGTAACTAATGGACAATAAATTGTATTTGATACACTTTACTGACATTTAGCAGCCATTAACAACCAGTGGGTAAACAGACGTGATAAATACTTTTACTGAGAACCTAGGACTGCGAACCTGACTGACTGACACACCATTAGTGCAGTAGGCATATTAGGCATGTGCAGTTTGGATAGGGCCTCTGTGGGTCAGCTTACTGTTCTGCTTGGTTCTCCTCTTCAGAGTCCTCCCTGACGGAGCACAGCAGCATCTTGAGGGAGCAGATGAATGAGGATGAATAGCGTTTCATCTGGGCTCTGAGCATGTTTAACACAGCAGAACACATCCAGTTAGACATTATGATCCCATTGCCACATACAGAATTGGGGAAAGGTAGAGGCTACAAAGGAGGGAGGGTAGGGGGGATTGAGTTCACATTCCCTCTTTGATTTGTAAGGGGTGAAAATAGAGTACGCCCTGTGAAATAGTGAAGTTATCAGTAAACAACATGAAATGCTGGAAAACACAAGTAGATGACAAGTGCTAGTTTGGATTCCTCAGGAATTCATGTTAAGCATAAAAGGTGATGAGAAGTTAATTATGAAAGAGAGTAACTCAAGCGAGCAGTAAACAGTAACCGCAAAATCAAAACAATAAAACACATTCCAGATTTAGACGAGACGTCTGACTCGTGGCTCAAGGCATATTTTTTTGACAAATTACATTCAGTAGAAAATAGACTGTAATTAAAATAGACCCACTTGGTGGAAATGCAATGATGTCTTGCTATTAAGTTGGTTGGAAACATTAATTCTGGAGTGTTGAACCCTTGTAATCTTAAAAGTACTGTTTACTGTCTTCAGAAAAACACAGACAATTAAAATGTTTCATGGACCCAGCCCATGATGTTGCTTGATCATGATTTGTGTTAATGTCACTTCTCACATCTCTGTTATTTTTAACCATATTCCTAGCAAGAGAGGTCTCCATGTTACTATAGCTCAGTGCAGAATAGTTGATGATATGCATTATCATTGCTATTTGGAATATACGTAATACATCTCCAATACTCACAACTATCAAAGTGTAATGTCTCTATAGAGATAGTTATTATACAGTTATTACAGTTTCAAACATATTACCATTACATTTAGCAGTTTTGTAAAGTTAATGTGTGTTTTTTGGTCAATGAGATGAAAAGCAAAATAATTGTATAAAATGTCCCCAAACTGATCAGTGAGAAATCAGGATTATGGGGAGAAAAGGTCATCACTTTTCTGCTTCCGTCCTCTGAGTTCTGTCATCTGTCTGATGCCAACGTCATAGTAGTCCCCCTTGTGGCCAAAGTGAGAAAAACATATCAGTGCTTCAGCAACTAATCAAGTTGAGGATAGCCTACATTTGAGTAAATACTTACATTGTTTGTTATCCATATCTTAAAATTCTACTGAGGCAAATGACAAACTTAAACATAAAATAACAGTAAAAAACGTAATCTCCAAATCCTTTTAACTGTAACTTTGGAACCCACTTCATTCTCCCATGAGAGTTCAGTAAATGTGCGTGCAATCGTGAATCATATGGAGAAACTGATGTTTTAAATGTAGGTTTCAGATATAACTCATCATGAAACCAAAATGGCTTTTGTGGATTTCCAAACCCACAACAAAAACACCTTTCTGAGAAGTATTTCTTCCTGTGCCTTACAATAAACCTGCATCCATATATATCCTGCAACCAGTTGAAATAGTTAACATTACACTTAATCTTAATTGTTACAAAGTAGTAGGCCTACCAGTAAAGTCATTGTAATGATACAACTCCTTCTGTGATTTTAGTTTAGTTCTTTATGTTGAGCTGCAGCCACTGGTAGCTCTGTGTGCACGTTCAAATAATAAATCAAAGATCAAATTGTCAATCACTTAGTCCAGAGAATGTATTCTACACACACACACACACACACACACACACACACACACACACACACACACACACACACACACACACACACACACACACACACACACACACACACACACACACACACACACACACACACAAGAGAGAGAGAGAGAGAGAGAGAGAGAGAGAGAGAGAGAGAGAGAGAGAGAGAGAGAGAGAGAGAGAGAGAGAGAGAACATTCTGTAACTAACATATAGGACTGTATAGGACTATCATATAGGATTAAAAAACAGTCCTCATTACATCATCCTAGAAGTACCTTTAGCCGTATTACAAAAATGTATTAGATAACAGATTCTGAGGAAAAGGCAATTATACAATTAAATGACCACGTCTTCTTGCCCATAGGCTACATAGTTTGGTCATGTTATACAACCACTCTGTTCCTCTGAATGTTTACAAGTGCATTCCCTTTGCAGTGCATGGCCATCATTGACTAGTCTTTCGATCACTCATTTTTAAGTCACATTGTGAAACATACCAAAGTTACCTACATTTATTTACCTATACTTTACAAAGTATTACGCACGTTTTCACATTGGCAAAAAAAATTCGACCCACTGCATTTATATTTTCAACCCACCCCTTACTATATTTATACATGTGAAACTATAGGATTTAGCTAAACTCATTTAAATTGTTTTACTATAAATTTGAGAAAACCTCTCATATAGACTGCAATGAACTTTTAGCAAATTAAATACACGTAACTTTTCTTTTTTTTCTCAACACCTATCCCTCCAACCGCATTTTGTTAAATTGTTAACACATTTTCAAACAGGCATAATCCAATAACCTAATATAGTAAAATTAGATAGAAAATCTAATTCAGTATTTTATTAACTTTGGACTAATAAAGCCTTATAGGTGGCACTCTATCGACCACAAGACGATTTCAATTCGATTGTGCCATACAGCAGCCATCAATGCGCAATTTTCGGCTACTGTATTAACTATGGCTGAAGCAACAGCTTGATATCTTAAGTGATTTAAATGGTAGGTATAGAATGCCAAAGGCATTTTTCTTACATAGAAAGTAGGCTATATTATTTACATGTTATTATTGTTTTTTAAACATTTTATTCGTTGTAAATGTAATTACTGTTATTTTTAAATGTGTGTGTGTGTGTGTGTGTGTGTGTGTGTGTGTGTGTGTGTGTGTGTGTGTGTGTGTGTGTGTGTGTGTGTGTGTGTGTGTGTGTGTGTGTGTGTGTGTGTGTTATCTTTGCAATGCAAAAGCCTTTCAACAAGTTTGTCTCGTATAGCAGTTTTTATGATCTTTTCAACAGACATTGATGGAAATGAAACAATGAAGTGGTTATTTTATCGCTTGTTTGGTTAACCATGGATGAAATGTTAGGCTATGATAACCGGTGCTGCAATTGATTTGATACTTGATGTTGTGCTCTGAGACTAGGTTGGATACCAACACTACAAACCACTGCCTAGGAAGCCTCTATAGTTTTATATTATCCGGCAGGACCAATTTGAGAGTTTGGACAATATAATGATGCGTTTGCCGTGCACCATTGTTTAAAAAAAAATAGGCTATGCGCACCCTCAAACAAATGTATCTTATGAACATGCAATGTTTTATGTTATCAGTCGTTTTTCTTGACAACCAAACATGTGGCGTATAGATATGAAAATGAATGAGTGTGAACGCTCTCCTGGCAGTCGGCTCCTATCTGCTACTCCCGCGTCGAGTTCCCTGGAGACCCTGGAGAGCGCACCAGGAGAAGAGCGTTGTAAAAACCAAAGTGGGGCACGAGACAAGCTGCGCCACAGCTGGCAAATCATCGATTTGAGCATCAGAAACGGGGAGGGGCGGTTCGTTTACCTGCCATCCTTTCAAAGAAACCCTCCTCTCATACCGAGACTCAAATCTAGCACACTCGCGCAGCACACGTTGCTCGCATTTGCGCTCAATCCTGGCTCTCCGAAGTTCAGCTTTGCGCAGTCTTTGCGAGTGCAGTTTTGACAGCTCGTGTGTCCCTCTCAACCGTAGGAATTTCCTGAGCAGTTTTGGATCCGTCAAGGTGGAGCAGACTCTATTAGAATTCTGAACTTTTGATGGAAAACAAGAGGCTTCACCGTAACTGCTAACTTTGAAGGTATTGTTACATTTTCTCCTGAATTCATTTTTTCTCTCTTTCAATTCAACAGAACCTGCTTATTTTTGCTATTTGCTCTTTTGTAGGCTACCGACAGACTGGAATGTCCACCTATTTAAAAAATGTAACGTTAGGTGTGATCCTTGAATGAACGGAAGTAGACTTTGACAGTAAGCATTTAAGTCAGTTGAACAACAGTTTTCAGGCCCTTCTCGATAACCGACTAAAGGCCAAAATGCATCTGAATATAGGCACATTTATGTCTTCTATTTAGATAAGACAATCTCTACGTTCTGAGTGCATGATTTATGATAGGGTATAGATGTAATACTAGAATAGGCTATAATATGTAAATGTCTATACTTTTGTGTCGCGTTTAGTTAAGTTGTAAATAATAACTCGGCATATTCCAGACTTAATAGGCACCCATGAATGAGGTTAAACCGATTCATGTATATTGCGCATCTTGAGGGAACGCACCAACTCTGTGCTTCCTTATCTTTTCAGTTCCGTGATGTAGCCTATAGGCTACCTGCAGACTTGGCTAGAAAAATGCATTACATGACGAGTATTTGTTTTGAGTGATGTCTTGGAATAACCACAATATAAAAACATTAGTCACCTTTATTGTTATACAACTGTATATAGGCATAGATAACAGTGTCTTTGACAAAAGTACATTTTTTGTCGCGGCAATTGTTTGACATGCTGTTAGATGGATTATATACATTCTGAACGTGACAGTTTGTATCACGTGTTAATAACAAGTAGGCTAAGTAGTCTATTACCCTGTACCAACAGGCCATGATTGCCCCCCCCCCCTTTTTTTTTTGCCAATGGGTGTTTTATGAAGTCAAGTGATAATCGTTCAAACTTGAGTCTATACTTATTTTAAGACAGAACTCACACATTCCAATTATTCCATATAGTTTAAGATAGTTATCCAGATAACTTTATATTTTCCAGGATTCAAACAATAGGTGAGCTTTAGTCAGAGAACATAGTTATTATACCGTACTACTTATATATCTAACGCTGCACTTTATTAACAATGGCTTTATAATAGCGTCATAATCAAATGCCTTGTAGCCTAATGGAACTCAAATAATAAATTAAGAAATCAAGTGGATTGCGAACATATTGAATATCCCCTTTTGCAATGGTTGAGTTGACAACATGTATTGCAGCTGATAGTGAGCATATTGGGTAAAAGTAGTAATGATGGCCTTGAGTTTTTGTCTAATTGAGGTTTTTGTAATTGTGCTGATCAGGTGTTTTCATTAAGATCCAGATGAGTGTGTGTGTAAGGGCAGTTATGGGAAGTTGTAGTGTGCCATTGTGAGATTGTGTGGGCATAGTTGTGTTGTGGTTTTGTTCAGGTTCGACAGTCTCTTTCATATATCTCAGTACGGTTTGGATACTTGACAAGCCATAATCACTAGCATTGCTGCTGACAAAGATGAATCTGATCTGATTCACTGATCACCAATAAGTAATCAAGCTGTCTATTGTCTCAGCCCTGAAAAATGTTATCGTGTGACAGTACTTTATATCAGCTAATATTAGTAAAATAATGCTAATTGGAAAACATGTATTTATTAAAACAATTATTCCACAGGTACATCAAGTAAAATCAGCATGATATGGGGAATTGCATTTACCATAGTTACATTTTAAGTAATCTTATAATTAGGTTTTAAGTATTCTTTTAAAGGAGCAAAAGTTTGTATGTCTAATATGGCTAACTAGCCTACTAAGCCTATGCAATATGTTATAGAAGAAGTTGATTAGACTAAACTAGAGCGTAAACATTTTGCTTTCCACTGCTGACTGTGTTATAGTCCTGTATGCTGAGAGTCTGATAGTCCTGTATGCTGAGACTCTGATAGTCCTGTTTACTGAGCGTGTGATAGTCCTGTATGCTGAGAGTCTGATAGTCCTGTATACTGAGCGTGTGATAGTCCTGTATACTGAGCGTGTGATAGTCCTGTATGCTGAGAGTCTGATAGTCCTGTTTACTGAGCGTGTGATAGTCCTGTATGCTGAGAGTCTGATAGTCCTGTATACTGAGAGTGTGATAGTCCTGTATGCTGAGCGTGTGATAGTCCTGTATGCTGAGAGTCTGATAGTCCTGTATACTGAGAGTGTGATAGTCCTGTATGCTGAGAGTGTGATAGTCCTGTATGCTGAGCGTGTGATAGTCCTGTATGCTGAGAGTCTGATAGTCCTGTATACTGAGCGTGTGATAGTCCTGTATGCTGAGACTCTGATAGTCCTGTATTCTGAGAGTGTGATAGTCCTGTATACTGAGAGTCTGATAGTCCTGTATGCTGAGACTCTGATAGTCCTGTATGCTGAGAGTCTGATAGTCCTGTATACTGAGAGTGTGATAGTCCTGTATGCTGGCAGTGTGATAGTCCTGTATGCTGGCAGTGTGATAGTCCTGTATGCTGAGACTCTGATAGTCCTGTATGCTGAGAGTGTGATAGTCCTGTATGCTGAGCGTGTGATAGTCCTGTACGCTGAGAGTCTGATAGTCCTGTATGCTGGGAGTGTGATAGTCCTGTATGCTGAGAGTGTGATAGTCCTGTACGCTGAGAGTCTGATAGTCCTGTATGCTGGCAGTGTGATAGTCCTGTATGCTGGCAGTGTGATAGTCCTGTATGCTGAGCGTGTGATAGTCCTGTATGCTGAGAGTGTGATAGTCCTGTATGCTGAGAGTGTGATAGTCCTGTACGCTGAGAGTCTGATAGTCCTGTATGCTGAGACTCTGATAGTCCTGTATACTGAGAGTGTGATAGTCCTGTATACTGAGCGTGTGATAGTCCCGTATGCTGAGACTCTGATATTCCTGTATGCTGGGAGTGTGATAGTCCTGTATGCTGAGCGTGTGATAGTCCTGTATGCTGAGAGTGTGATAGTCCTGTATGCTGAGAGTGTGATAGTCCTGTATGCTGAGAGTGTGATAGTCCTGTATGCTGAGAGTGTGATAGTCCTGTATGCTGAGTGTGATAGTCCTGTACGCTGAGAGTCTGATAGTCCTGTATGCTGGGAGTGTGATAGTCCTGTATGCTGAGCGTGTGATAGTCCTGTATGCTGAGAGTGTGATAGTCCTGTATGCTGAGCGTGTGATAGTCCTGTATGCTGAGAGTGTGATAGTCCTGTATGCTGAGAGTGTGATAGTCCTGTACGCTGAGAGGCTGATAGTCCTGTATGCTGGCAGTGTGATAGTCCTGTATGCTGAGCGTGTGATAGTCCTGTATGCTAGGAGTGTGATAGTCCTGTATTCTGAGAGTGTGATAGTCCTGTACGCTGAGAGTCTGATAGTCCTGTATGCTGGCAGTGTGATAGTCCTGTATGCTGAGCGTGTGATAGTCCTGTATGCTGAGAGTGTGATAGTCCTGTATGCTGAGAGTGTGATAGTCCTGTACGCTGAGAGTCTGATAGTCCTGTATGCTGGGAGTGTGATAGTCCTGTATGCTGAGCATGTGATAGTCCTGTACGCTGGGAGTCTGATAGTCCTGTATGCTGGGAGTGTGATAGTCCTGTACGCTGAGAGTCTGATAGTCCTGTATGCTGGGAGTGTGATAGTCCTGTATGCTGAGTGTGATAGTCCTGTACTCTGAGAGTCTGATAGTCCTGTATGCTGGCAGTGTGATAGTCCTGTATGCTGAGCGTGTGATAGTCCTGTATGCTGAGAGTGTGATAGTCCTGTATGCTGAGCGTGTGATAGTCCTGTACGCTGAAAGTCTGATAGTCCTGTATGCTGGGAGTGTGATAGTCCTGTACGCTGAGAGTCTGATAGTCCTGTATGCTGGCAGTGTGATAGTCCTGTATGCTGAGCGTGTGATAGTCCTGTATGCTGAGAGTGTGATAGTCCTGTATGCTGAGAGTGTGATAGTCCGGTACGCTGAGAGTCTGATAGTCCTGTATGCTGGCAGTGTGATAGTCCTGTATGCTGAGAGTGTGATAGTCCTGTATGCTAGGAGTGTGATAGTCCTGTATTCTGAGAGTGTGATAGTCCTGTACGCTGAGAGTCTGATAGTCCTGTATGCTGGCAGTGTGATAGTCCTGTATGCTGAGCGTGTGATAGTCCTGTATGCCCTCGAGTGTGATAGTCCTGTATGCTGAGAGTGTGATAGTCCTGTACGCTGAGAGTCTGATAGTCCTGTATGCTGGGAGTGTGATAGTCCTGTATGCTGAGCATGTGATAGTCCTGTACGCTGGGAGTCTGATAGTCCTGTATGCTGGGAGTGTGATAGTCCTGTACGCTGAGAGTCTGATAGTCCTGTATGCTGGGAGTGTGATAGTCCTGTATTCTGAGAGTGTGATAGTCCTGTACTCTGAGAGTCTGATAGTCCTGTATGCTGGCAGTGTGATAGTCCTGTATGCTGAGCGTGTGATAGTCCTGTATGCTGAAAGTGTGATAGTCCTGTATGCTGAGAGTGTGATAGTCCTTTATGCTGAGAGTGTGATAGTCCTGTATGCTGAGAGTGTGATAGTCCTGTATGCCGAGCGTGTGATAGTCCTGTATGCTGAGAGTGTGGTAGTCCTGTATGCTGAGAGTGTGATAGTCCTGTATGCCGAGCGTGTGATAGTCCTGTATGCTGAGAGTGTGATAGTCCTGTATGCTGAGCGTGTGATAGTCCTGTACGCTGAGAGTCTGATAGTCCTGTATGCCGAGCGTGTGGTAGTCCTGTATGCTGAGAGTGTGATAGTCCTGTATGCCGAGCGTGTGATAGTCCTGTATGCTGAGAGTGTGATAGTCCTGTATGCTGAGAGTGTGATAGTCCTGTATGCCGAGCGTGTGATAGTCCTGTATGCTGAGAGTGTGATAGTCCTGTATGCTGAGAGTGTGATAGTCCTGTATGCTGAGAGTGTGATAGTCCTGTATGCTGAGAGTGTGATAGTCCTGTATGCTGAGAGTGTGATAGTCCTGTATGCTGAGCGTGTGATAGTCCTGTAGGCTGAGAGTGTGATAGTCCTGTATGCTGAGAGTGTGATATTCCTGTATGCTGAGAGTGTGATAGTCCTGCCATTAGTAGTGCTCATGCATTTTTTTTAGATGTCAAAGTGGCACAAGCTGGAGGAAACCAGGTTATGGTTTTAATAGAGGTGATTGTATCTTGTCAAATCTCTCACTGTTTGAGGAGCTGTTGTGGTTAATCTGGTCACTATTTCACAGAACAATGTCACAGCCCTTTTCCTGTTTGAGCGACCGTGTCACTTCTTGTAAGTCCTGTTTAAGATGAAAGACTGAACGTTGAACGTTGAGCGCTGCTGTTAGCCCTCTCAGTCTCACTTTCTGCTTACTAAAACCAGTCTTAACACTAAGCTAGCCGTTGTGAAAGTGGCACACACACACGCACACACACGCACACACACACACACACACACACACACACACACACACACACACACACACACACACACACACACACACACACACACACACACACACACACACACACACACACACACACACACACACACACACACTCCTTGATCTTTTACCCAAATCTGTTACTTAACCTTATTTGACAGGAACGACACAAGTCAGATGGCGAGCACAGTGCTAACAGTCCAGATACCTAACAGGACACAGATCCAATAGTCATGCTCAGAAGAAGCCTATCATTGTGCCATAACTGTTTCATTTTCACATACCCTTTAGCAAATTCCTATGACATGTAATAATGACCATAAGGCGATCAATTATCAAGAATAAAAGCAGAAGAAATGCCAAGACATTTAACTGCCTGTCTTTGCCTATAGATGTTTTTGAGGTTATCAAAAGTCGGGTTATATTTGTCAGTGCACCAAAGTGAAAGTAGCGCACGTCTTTGTTATTGACTGCTCTGTAATAGCAGGAAATCAACCTACTGTTAGAAACACACCTAGGGGATCTCTCCCTCTCCTCTCCACCCTACTCATCTTGGTGGCACTTTTGCCTCACATCGCCAATAATTGCCACCTCATTTGCCAGCGGAGGGGAGGCTTTGCAGGCTCAGCTGATCGTTGGCTGCTGCTCTTAACATACAGTACAGAAGACAGGAGTAGGGTGTGCAACTCATAGTGCTCTTTCAGATGAGGTCCTCACAGCCGTTGAACAGAAGTTGTGGTAAGGGATATAGGGTTGGAAGAACATAGTAATAGATACTAACGTACATAATAGGTGGGCGAGAGGAAACAACCTCTTCAGTTCATGTATTGACCCTAAGAGACCAATTAGGCAGTACAGTACATCAGAGAGGTTTCCTCTTTCCTACTGAGGTGGAACTTCTCCTCAAGAACACATGATGAAGGCTCAATGACACTCAACAACACTGACGCTTGAAATTATTCACTCAAGCTTCTTGCAGTTGTAGCTTGTTTTTGAAGAAGAAAAAAAGATGTGGACTCTAAATGGTAAAACCTCCAGACTTTTGCAGGCTAAACGATGGCTTCAGGTTAGGGTGTAGCTAACAGAGTCTGGGGCTTGTTCAAAATACCTCCTACGAAGATCTCTACATTATTACAATTCATACAGCCAAGTACTTGGAGAGTTTAGAGTTGGGTTGTGTCTCGCTGTGCTGAGACTGATATCTAGGGTAAAACCATTAATCGTCTTTACCACCCTCGATAATTAGCACTGTAGAAATAACAGCTCAGCAAACAGTGAAATTATACCTGTGGTAAGGAGCAGAGTAAATACCTGTTTAGCTGCCAGCAAATGCATTTATTAGACTGTCGCCAGTAAATAAGAGGCCTGTCTCGTTTTTTGATGTGTGGCTCTTTGGGGATTCCACCTACTCTGAAATAGGTCTGTTATGATTGCTAATAGAGAACAAAGGTAACAATGAATCTGAGAGATTTTGATGACATGCTGCAACCAGTTTTGGTAAAAGGTCTTTGTCTTAATAGGGATTGTTTACACATTCCAGGGCTCAGTGTCAAAAATGTAAAAAGGCCTGACAATTACAGGCATACCACCCTGGATGCGCGCTTGTATGCAACTGCAGTTACAGCACATTTAGCCATGATCTGAGACTTCTTTAAAAGGGGGATATGTTGCCCCAGCATGTTGAAAACAATTTATTTTGGCATATGCTTTGCATACTGTTGATCCAGATTCCTTGGCTTAACGATAAAAGCTTGCATTGTTTCTGGTCCTCACAATCAGCACTGTTCGGTTGAATGGGGAGCTGTCTTTCCACAGAGATAAATAACCAAAGTCTGTCATGTCGATTCTGTCACGGTTTGGCAAAATGACATTTCTGTAAAAAATATTGAATTGTTTGCATGCTTCACGGCACCATAACAAACACAATTTAAAATGCATGTTGACTGATACCTTGAACTTTTTAGAATTCAAATCACCTTATTTCAGGCCCAACATATGTTTTGATTTCTTGAAAAAAATGTGATTGTGTTTTATTTTTATGCTTGTCATTATCCGATCTGTGTAGGTTTTCCTGAATCCTTTGTTCAGATAATGCAACAAAAAAGGAACCGAGTGCTTTGGTGGAATTCGCATCCTGCTAAGATCAGGTTGTTAATACCCACCCACATACTCCGATGAAACATTTTCAACCGATACTGTATTCTCTTGTGCACACAAACACAACCTCAACCATCCCCTTGTCAAATGTTTTGTACAGTGGTGGATGATGCATCCTTTGACTGCAGATTAAATGTGCAGAGGAAAATTTGTAGATAAAACTGCATTGACAAGTTTGCATTCTTTATCCAATGCTCCCACCCAGGCCTATGGAATGGTTTGCTCAGTAGCCTTTCTGTGTACTGGGCATAGTAAACATTTGTATCACCTGCCCACATTCACTTAACCCTCTTAAGAGTTCTCCTGCACCAACCGTAGTTTTGTCCTTTCGCATATCCTCCACAGCAGAGTATATGGCATCCTTTGCAACATCTTTAGCCTCCCCCTCACTGTGTAGCTTAACAACAAAGTGTGGACAAAGCCATCTTCAGTGTTGCTTTCCGAAACACACAACCCTGTCTCTCTAGCTATTAATTGTTGATGTGTTGCAATCCACGAGGCAGAAATTAGAGTTCTAATTATTCAGTCATGTGATGAGCACTGGCCCTGCAACCAGTGACAGAAAAGTCATTTCCAAGGCCCTGAAACTGATGCTAGTTGATTGTTCTGTGACTAATTTGTTTTATAATTCGATAAAAGTGAAGGGGGATCAACAAGCCGATACAGGGTCCTCTCACCAGCCTCGGGGACACAATAATTTGTTTTGAATCATTAATAAAGATCCTGTGGGCAGACTAAAACGAGGCCAGCTCTGGCCCTGTGTTAATCATGGCCCGGTCAACGTCATGGCACTACTGTCGCTACGGCTGCTGTGGCTCGGGACAGTGGTCTTGACCTTATGATGCATATAGGCCCAGACAGACACAGAGCCGAGACCAGCTCACTCTCGGATACTGAGAAACCTGTGTTTCCGTGTGTGGGGGGACAGTGCACACCACACATCGTCCTAGCGGTGGGCGTCAGAGGTCCGTTCCTGAGCGCTCGGCTTCTCAAAATCGCCACCGTCTCATTTCTGTTACTCTTTGATGCCGGCGTCTACGACTTGATGCATACTGTGAGGCCTGTTCAGAGGAAAGTGAAAAGGTCTTCCAGTAAGTGGGCGGGGGCGTCGTCCGGTTCTACTTTGGACATTGGTGTTCATTTGAATCTCACTCTCCTTCTCCGACGATGACACAACACTGCCAAATCAGAATTTTACCTTCTTTCACTTTTAATTCAAAAGCATACTGACTATGAGGGTCTAATAGAGAGCCTACAACTCGTTCAGTTTAAAGAACACTAGCCATTGCTGATATGAAATATCTTGCACATTCAGGTTCACTGCTTAATGACTGAGTACTCAAAGGATCTGTCCGTTTCTCACTAATGTCTTTTTAGTAATAGTTCATTTGTATATGTTGCACGCCATGCAGTACTGCTGGAAATGTCCCTTCAATTAAAACAATTTGCACCGGACAATTTGCACCTCTTCAAGTTTTCATGTGACCTTGGTAATTGGTTTGCTGTCTACACACTCTCAATGCAAACACACTCTTGCAAATACCTACTACTGTATAAACAATATCTCATTAGTGGAGAGGGAATTTGTGCATGTACTATAATAATGTTTTGACACATTCACACCAATATTAATAATACACAGATGATTGAATACCTCATTGTCTTATTAGTGCCTTATTTTTGTGTGCTTTCATATATCCCAGATCCTACACAGCAAGCTGAGGTCTGCACTGACAGCATTACCCCATGCTGTTAGTATTCACACACGGCTAAGACGCAGACAGACTCAATTGTATTAGATAATCCAAATAATCATATTAATGCCCATTAAAGTGGTGAGCATGAAGACATCACAACACCTACATACTGTGTGTGATGACGCGTTCGACGTCTGGGACAACAAAGAAACCGCGTCGTCCGAGACGCTAAGCCAACATTGCAGCGTTCGCTCATGCCACTTTCTTTCGCAGGATCTTAACATGTTAAAGAGTAGATTATAAACGGGTTGTTAAAACTGACCTCGTACTTCATTTCTCTCCATTATTTAACAAGGGACTTCATGAATATTTGATGTGATGGTATAGTGAGGGTCAAAGAAGGGGCTACAATATGGCAATAACTGTAAGGTTATATAATATGGTGGTGCAAAAGATGGCAAAGCTGATAGCACACTAGAAGGGATCATGAGTAGGTGTTGTAAAATATTGTAACTAAATCATATGGCTCAAGTATTACACTGTTTAACAGAGGTATATCTTTAAAGACATTCATTGTGTTGACATCGTTTATTTTATTGAAGATGTGCATGTCAAACCTCTGCTTCATAATAAGGAGCTCAGCTATAACATCACCCATCTCTTACAAACATGTAATAACACATATGCCGTGGCCCTGGTAAATCTATCACAATAGCGTTTTTGTAATCAGTTGGTATTGATAGAGGCCTTTCAGTGTGAAAAATGTTTTTTTCTCTCTGATACAAAAACCTATATGTTAATTGATAATCAGTACTGTTGATTCAGTGGTGCAGTCAGTGCAAATCTGTGCCCTTCTGGATGTCAGAGGGTTTTCACAGCCATGTTTGTGCCAACGTCGCTGGCAGTGGCAGCACCTGTTGGCAGTGCCAGAACCTGGCTGGCAGGGTTATCAATGCTCTCTGATGGTCTCCCACAATCACAGTGGAAATGACAGCGGCTGCTTGCGTCACGGCAGATAACAATTTGCCCGACTACAGCTCGCATTCGCTGTTATTTCTATCTCCATGCCCACTCTGACAGATATGAAAACGTACACCCAACCAAATGTACAGAAAGTGTCATGTGTTGTCTCGTGTTTATTAATGTTTATTATTGTGATAATAAACATTTGATGTATTTAGCTTTGAACTTTCCCAATGTGTTATATAAAACCTTGACCCTGCTATTACAGGTGATATCATGTGAAATGAGCAACGGATCTGACCCAAAAAGATTGATAGTTGTTCTTGTACATTTTACTACATCACCAGCAGTAACACTGTAATAACATAGTAATAGCCACAGAATATTGCGTTGTCCTTTTCATCTTTATTATCATGCACCTTACTTGATTAAAACAAAGTAATACTGCAGTACTCTGCTGATGAATGCAGTATGAATTTGTCAGTTTAGACAGTTTTTACATCTCTGTACAACCCAACATTTTATAGATAGGCTACTAAGTTTATTGAATTGTGACATACACCTGACTAATTTGAACCTTAGACAGTAACGTTTTAACATTGGAGCATACAGTATGGGTTTCCGGTGACAGGCCACAGACATGGGACAGCATCACTTATCGGCAGCACAGACTCACTGCTTTGAAAGTGACTGACATTCAGCTAGGTGTTGTTGTTTACTCAAAACAGTGTTCTACCTCAACTTGATACCGCTGAATCTTACCTTGCTCTGTTTACTTCCGGCTCAAAGGTTTTTCAGCAATACATTCATTTTGAATACAGTGACTCGGGTGCTCTTTCTATCAAAAAACATCAAACACTCACATTTGTATACGATAAAGAGGTCATCTGCTGGGTCAATCCTTACAAATCTTGAACACCATAAAGTAACACCTTCTTGGCTTAAAATGCCGTAAACAGGTATGAACTAAGAGTTTCCCTGAGCTCAAGATGTCTCATCTCTAGGAATCATTTCTCAGGAATTTAAGAGAAACCCTCTTTTGAAGAGTTGGACTTTTTATGACAAATCTTTTCCCCTCAGATATCTCCTTCTACTCGCCTCTATGTGTGTTATTGACAAAACAACAGGTTGTTGTTGTGTGGGAGGAGATTTATGATTTGGCTTAACATTTCTGGGAGCTATAGGCCTTACCATGGTTTATGACTAAATACTACAATATATATACACAACATTTTGTTTCTATATGCAGCATTTCCTCTGTGTTTTACCAAAGAGGTAGGCAATCACTGCATATTTAGAGTTTGTGTTTATGTTTGCAAGGTATTAATGCATCCTGTTTTAGTTGGTTTCCTTTTTAGCTTTTTTTTCTGAGTCCTGACTGCCTTGTTTTCATGTTGTGTTGACAACATGCCTGATATACTGTACCTAATATCTTGGTCTGTCTCTGAAAGTATTTGCACCCACATTTGTTTTTGTTTATTGTCCACTGCTGACAATCTTTTCATGTAGAATAGTGTTTTATCTCAGGGTATGCAGGATAACTGTAATGATGTATCTCTACGTTGTTTGTACAGACGTATGTTTTATAGCAGTTCTGTGCTGTGCACATTCCCATTTGAGCGAGAATAATTGTGTTGTGATGTATATAGTAATAGACAGCAACATTGCTTTCCGTTATAGACAATACTTTGTTCAACAGAAGTTGTAAGGCACCTACCTTGACAGTGATGTCCTTGAGGTGCGCCTCTAGGGTCTTGGGAAGGTCGCACTCTCTCCCAGTCCCCCCTCTCTCCCGTGCAAGGTTAGGACAGTGTCATATTTGTGGTCAGGGAAAGTCAGTACCGTAATCCAATCTTTTTAGTAGTAGAGGTTTGGCTATGCTCTCTATTGCGTTGTCACCCGTGTAGGGCTGCTCGTAGCATGTGTGCAATGAATGCACTGTGTAGATAAGCTATTTAGAAAGGCACCAGAACAGCTTTTGCTCACCACTCTCTACTTCTATGATGTGTGCTGTAGCAATAAGACATATTCAGCCTGTGAGGCACCACTAAGTGATATGCAAACACAGTTAACAGGCTTGTGTTCACACCTAACAGATTGAATCTCTTTTCAATAATCCTAATATCAGATTCTGGCATTATTATTGTAGGCTATTATTCATCTCTATTATGGGAAAAGTTCAGGAAAATAATAGTAACCATGTAATAAACAAACAGCCTATTATTATTCGGGATACCAATTTTGTTTGTTTGTTTATTTATTTGTATGCACAATAAAAATAGCTTACGGGTCGAGTAGGCTACTCAGGACTGACGTAGATCAATAGCCAAAACGGCATGGGAGTTATTCTATTGTGCTCTCTCAGATAGCATTTCAGTGATGTGGGGTTTATATCGGCCTATTTTAACAATTTCCACATGGTCCTTCTGTAGCCTATATAATGTCCATTCGCATAGCATCTCGAATATGTATAGCCTATGCGCGCCTCTGTGTATGTGCATGTGTGTGTGTGTGTTATTCAGTAATAAATGCAGAACCGCCTCACTCTAATCAAGCTGATTAAAAATTCCTGCGCGCACAGCCGGAAATCGCACCATCCTCTGTTTTCTTTGCACTTTTTACTTTATTTTAGGTTCTACACTCCGCCAGGACATCGGCTGTCGCGAGTGGCTGCCTTCAACACTCGACATGCGGGTTAAATCGTCTTGTTTTAGGGGTATTTTCTTTTGAAATGAGGAGGAGAAAGGGAAAGCACAGGCAGCACCAGCAAGGGGAGTGATGAGTCAATACAACTCATAATTTAATGGGGACACAGAAGGGGAAAGCGAGAAAGAAAGAAGAGCTCCCGTCCGGACGCAAATCAAACCAACAGAAAGAACACACATCGCAAGCAGCTGTTATGCATCCATAGCAAGCCTTAACTCGACATTGGAAAGTAAATCGCACTTTTTAACATGGGTGTGCATATCGTTGCGCCATCGTCTCTACTTGAGATAGCAGATCATTGTCGATAAAAAAAATTATAGAGAAGGCGAATTTATTGAATACACGTTATTTTTGTATGCGTTTATACATCAGGATTGTTCGCGACTGGTGAAATAACAGATTTCAGCACAGCTTAACACTATCCGATGTTCTATTCACGACTGACTGATAATCGTGGTGGATACGTTGTGTTAACTCGTTGCACTTGTAACCGATGGACTATGCTCGAGACAGTTATCCCGTTTATTGTATCAGGTGTTATTTTCCTCCGCTACTTCTAATAAGACGTAAGAATGACTATTTTTCCAGTGAGCAAATAATTCGATTTATCTAGGCTATACTGTACAGACTTAATTCACTACCAATGTTATCGTATCCCAGTCTGTCTCGACGTCTTCTTTTATATAGATGTGGGTTGCTCTTTTGTATATCAACCTTTCATCTCTCAAAAGAAGAACACATTTCTGTAGAGGACCTATCATTTAAACCTAGAAAGCATCAGACATTGAAGTTTTCTTTCCCTTGACAAAACTTGAAGAAGGCAACGTTCACCAAGACTGCATTATATGCTTTCGAGTTTTGAAGTGCTGAGTTTCAGGTTGGTTTGCCCTAAATGTAACTTAACTTGTGTTTTGCACTCTTGCTTGTCTTTTTTAAAGGTCATTCAGAAATCCTGCCCTGGACTACCACCATATCCGGGTCTGGATTCTGTTGCCCCCCCCTATTTAAACAATTAGTTGCTTCATTGCATATCATGAATGAGATAGTTCATGATCATTTCTGTTCTGGTGGGAAGGTGGGGGTACATTATTTTGACCTGTTCAGTTTTTGTTGAAATATATTTTTAAAACTTTCTATTGCACAATGTAAACACTGTATAATAACCCTATATATATATTTTTTTTAAAATGAAACACCATAACAGATACTTATTCAAATGTTGCTAAGCAAATGGTGTGTATTAGGTGTTTAACCCTGTCATTCAGTTGTGGAGAGACTGTCAAGGTGTTGACTGTGTGCTTCCTGCAGTCGGTGGCTGTGTATGTGGGCGGCAGGTAGCCTAGTGGTTGGAGTGTTGGGCCAGTAACCAAAAGGTTGCTTTATCGAATCCCCAAGCTGACAAAGTAAAAATCTGTCGTTCTGCCCCTGAACAAGGCAGTTAACCCACTGTTCCCCGGTAGGTTGTCTTTGTAGATAAGAACTCGTTCTTAACTCACTTGCCTGGTTAAATAAAAATTAAAATGTGTTTTCAATAATCAGGTGTTTCTGGCATGTCAGACTTCACCTTGTCCTCTGTCCATTCTTTTTTCTGATTGCACTTTTAATTTCTGATAGGCTCAAAGGTATAAAAAGTCAGCATTCTTTCCAATGGTACTGCTTTCATTTAGTTTTACCTCACATTTTGTAGTCTTCTCTTAAATTTAAAGAGACCTCCCACACAATTCTTCTTCCTCATATCATGTCCTGTTTAGGCACATGTGATACAACTCTGTTACAACAATGTTCTTCAGGTCCTTTGCCTTTTTATGCTTTTTTTCCCATAAAGCATGTCTGGTAGTTTTTTTTTTTGGGGGGGGGGAGTGCTGAAAGTGACTCAGGCTGAATATGTTTAGCTCTACTCTCTCAGCCTTCACTTCACTGTTGCAAGGCTTGTGGGCTTGTGCTGTGAACTGCAGTAATCATCAGAGTGGAATCTTTCTGCAAATTAATGTGTTTGCACAAAAATGTGCTTGTTTGCCCACCATATGGGAATCCGTAGTGGGACAGACATACATAATACATGCTCTGAAAAATGGGAACATTACGATGGCACGAAACATTGTGAGTGCCAAGTAATGAAAGCACAGAATTGGCAGTTATTGTTGTAACTGTTATGTTTTTAATGTGCTTTTTCCCATAGATAGATGTTCATGTTGACAAGTTATCACCCTCTTTTTTCTAACCTTTTCAAAGTCCAAACAATCAACCCTAAAAAGATAATTTGGCATACTTCATATCATGCATTTGAATATGATGTGCTTACTGTGTGAAGGCCTTACATGTCCATGAAACCCCCTAATGTTCTGCCAGCTAGTGAACGCCCAGACTGTCCCTGTCTTATCTCCTCCCAGGTGATAGTGAGCAGAGGTGCTGAGAATGATGGACCATCTCAGCGAGGCGTGCCTGGGGAAGGAGAACTGTGACCTAGTCAACAGCATGGGTGACCGCGACTCCAAGGCCCCCCCAGCCAAGCTGGCCCGGCTGGAACAGAACGGCAGCCCCCTGGGCAGGGCCCGCCTGGGCAGCACGGGGGCCAAGCTGGCCGGGGTACCCTACAAACCCTCGGGACACCTCCTCAAGAACTGCCACAAGAGGGGTGAGTGACACTGGTCAGGGTGGTGTGTGTTTGTGTGTGTAGGTGTGTGAGATAGCAAATATTTACTCTCAGACACTTCAAAAGGACCCTCAGTACAAGTAGGCCCAAATTATGGCCTGTGTGTGTTTGGCAAGATGGGAGAGAGGTGGAATGTTGTAAGTGTGTGTGTGTGTGCTGTCTGTGTTTACAATTATAATGTCTTCATGGTTCACAAGTGTCATGGTTTTGTTTCCATCTTCCTGCGCAAACCGATTTAAATTTCCCTTAGTCATCTTAGTGCGCACACCCACACTTAGGCCTATCTACGAAGACCCATTGTTTATACCGAGGCCGTTTGAGAATTATTACTGTGTTATTCTGCACAGCACTGCATCACTGTTTCTCTCCTGTTGTTGTTTATTATAGAGAATGTAGGTCCCCCACTTAAGGGGCCTTTATTTTGAGATGATGAAATAGCTTTCTTATATAACTACTGGCCTGATCATTACATGAATAATGTTATTATTTTATGAATTTTTGGGGCTAGATACGAGCATTTTCATGAGTTTATTAGCGGTTGGCCGTTATGTCTCGTCTGTTTGTTCGGTTGTGTTTGTGGGGACTTTGGAACCATAGAATGTTGCGTTGAGTGTCTTAATGCGCTGTTACTCGTAGTTGGTTCCTGTCTTATTTGCTGCAAAACACCAGCTGAGAAAGTTCAATTTTCCTCCCCAATCATCATCCTCAGGCCGGCCCTACATCACTCTGTCCTCGCGTTTTTCAGAACGTTCCAGCATATTTTTTGCCTTTTTCGAGAGGAAATTGTGAAATTTATAGAAGCGTCTGTTTCGCATGGCCACAGTGGGCATTGTTTGAGCTGAATAATATTTACCATGGGCTTTTCTCTGTTCCATGAACACAAAGGCTGTATTGCTCCCCAAATGAACCTACACAGCAGTCTTTATTGTTAGATCTCTATCTATTCAAATCAGGGAGAGAAGCAGCGTTTCAGCACATTCCCTGGCACCTGATGGTGATTACCCCGTTTATTGATTGTTTGTCAGAGATGTTTGCATCTTCAGGATGCCGGACATTAGAAATATTGTTCATTGCAAATGCTCAAACTCCATGAATAATGTGCTGCATATCATCACCACTGAAGGCCATAGAGGAATATTTTAACCAAAAAAGTGATGATGCTCCGAAACTTAAGTCACCGAAACATCAAAAGACGTTTTTAACCCAAATGGTATAATTTGAAATTTGCACAGTGCAACGTCTTTGGACAAGGATTCCTTGTTTTCTACCTAATAGCAGTGCAGTGTTTACACAGACTAGTAAACCTCAGGGCGCACTGGAGTGTTGGGATTTGGAGCAGTGCATCATGGGAAGGTGATATGGGGTTGACATCAGAGGCAGAAGCAGTCTAATGTGATCTGAACTCCTTGACAATGTATCAATAGATCTCAGTCAAAAAGTGGTTAAAAGCAGAGATCGGCCAAGATTCATCTGAACAACATTCAATGTATTTAGACTTTAGTTCAAATCGAATAATGATATCATTAATAATGACTAAGGACATTGAAATCATTACTCTAATCATGATGTCATTGATCATGTTTGAATAACTAAAATCACAGTACCACCACATCTACTACCGCTACCACAACTAGTTCTATCAATGTGAATAAGGCTAATATGGAAATTCTAATAAAAAACAATACAATATTTATCATTGTGCTGTCACTGATAATACGAATGGCACTGACATTCATTCATTCATGAATAGAGATAGTCTGACTGTATCAGCTGTGTCTAAATGTAATATTAATCCCCCCATTGAAGGTCACCATTTGTCATGTCTGAGCCCTCGCTGTGTTGTCTGTGTCTCTCCAGGCAACATGCTCCCTGTGTTCTGCGTGGTGGAGCATTACGAGAGCCCCATCGAGTTTGACAGCAAGGAGGAGCACGCCGAGTTTGTGCTGGTCAGGAAAGACATGCTGTTCAACCAGCTCATCGAGATGGCCCTTCTGTCACTGGGCTACTCGCACAGCTCGGCGGCACAGGCGAAAGGTAGGACTGGCACAAGCCCCCACTCTATTGATGACCCGCTCACACACACATACACACACACACAGATACACACACATACACATACAGTTGAAGTCGGAAGTTTACATACACTTAGGCTGGAGTCATAAAAACTTGTTTTTCAACCACTCCACAAATTTCTTGTTAACAAACTATAGTTTCGGGCAAGTCGGTTAGGACATCTAGTTTGTGCATGACACAAGTCATTTTCCCAGCAATTATTTACAGACAGATTATTTCACTTATAATTAACTGTATCACAATTCCAGTGCGTCAGAAGTTTACATACATTAAGTTGACTGTGCCTTTAAACAGCTGGGAAAATTCCAGAAAATGATGTCATGGCTTTAGAAGCTTCTGATAGGCTATCTGACATCATTTGAGTCAATTGGAGGTGTACCTGTGGATGTATTTTAAGGCCTACCTTCAAACTCAGTGCCTCTTTGCTTGACATCATGGGAAAATCAAAAGAAATCAGCCAAGACCTCAGAAAAAACATTGTAGACCTCCACAAGTCTGGTTCATCCTTTGGAGCAATTTCCAAACGCCTGAAGGTACCACGTTCATCTGTACAAACAATAGTATGCAAGTATAAACACCATGGGACCACGCAGCCGACATACAGCTAAGGAGGAGATGCGTTCTGTCTCCTAGAGATGAACGTACTTTGGTGCGAAAAGTGCAAATCAATCCCAGAACAGCAGCAAAGGACCTTGTGAAGATGCTGGAGGAAAGATGTACAAAATAATCTATATCCACAGTAAAACAATTCCTATATCAACACAACCTGAAAGGCCGTTCAGCAAGGAAGAAGCCACTGCTCCAAAACCGGCATAAAAAAGACCGTCTACGGTTTGCAACTGCACATGGGGACAAAGATCGTAATTTTTGGAGAAATGTCCTCTGGTCTGATGAAACAAAAATAGAACTGTTTGGTCATAATGACCATGCTTATGTTTGGAGGAAAAATTAGGAGGCTTGCAAGCCAAATAACTGAAAAAGCATGTGCAAGCAAGGAGGCCTACAAACCTGACTCAGTTACACCAGCTCTATCAGGAGGAATGGGCCAAAATTCACCCAAATTATTTTGGGAAGCTTGTGGAAGGCTACCCGAAACATTTGACCCAAATTAAACAATTTAAAGGCAATGCTACCAAATACTAATTAAGTGTATGTAAACTTCTGACCCCCTGGGAATGTGATGAAAGAAATAAAAGCTGAAATAAATCATTCTCTCCACTATTATTCTGACATTTCACATTCTTAAAATAAAGTGTTGATCATAACTGACCTAAGACAGGGCATTTTTACTCGGATTAAATGTCAGGAATTGTGAAAAAACAGAATTTAAATGTATTTGGGCTAAGGTGTATGTAAACTTCCGACTTCAACTGTATACACACACATATAAACTCAGGCACATGCCCGCTCCACAAATTATAGAACTGGCCCTGCTATGATTTGGCTTCTCAAATCAAATCAAATTTATTTATATAGCCCTTCGTACATCAGCTGATATCTCAAAGTGCTGTACAGAAACCCAGCCTAAAACCCCAAACAGCAAGCAATGCAGGTGTAGAAGCACGGTGGCTAGGAAAAACTCCCTAGAAAGGCCAAAACCTAGGAAGAAACCTAGAGAGGAACCAGGCTATGTGGGGTGGCCAGTCCTCTTCTGGCTGTGCCGGGTGGAGATTATAACAGAACATGGCCAGGATGTTCAAATGTTCATAAATGACCAGCATGGTCGAATAATAATAAGGCAGAACAGTTGAAACTGGAGCAGCAGCACAGTCAGGTGGAAGTTGAAACTGGAGCAGCAGCATGGCCAGGTGGACTGGGGACAGAAAGGAGTCATCATGTCAGGTAGTCCTGGGGCATGGTCCTAGGGCTCAGGTCAGTTGAAACTGGAACAGCAGCATGGCCAGGTGGACTGGGGACAGCAAGGAGTCATCATGTCAGGTAGTCCTGGGGCATGGTCCTAGGGCTCAGGTCCTCCGAGAGAGAGAAAGAAAGAGAGAAGGAGAGAATTAGAGAATGCACACTTAGATTCACACAGGACACCGAATAGGACAGGAGAAGTACTCCAGATATAACAAACTGACCCCAGCCCCCCGACACATAAACTACTGCAGCATAAATACTGGAGGCTGAGACAGGAGGGGTCAGGAGACACTGTGGCCCCATCCGAGGACACCCCCGGACAGGGCCAAACAGGAAGGATATAACCCCACCCACTTTGCCAAAGCACAGCCCCCACACCACTAGGGGGATATCTTCAACCACCAACTTACCATCCTGATACAAGGCTGAGTATAGCCCACAAAGATCTCCGCCACGGCACAACCCAAGGGGGGGGGGCGCCAACCCAGACAGGATGACCACAACAGTGAATCAACCCACTCAGTTGACGCACCCCCTCCAGGGACGGCATGAGAGAGCCCCAGCAAGCCAGTGACTCAGCCCCTGTAATAGGGTTAGAGGCAGAGAATCCCAGTGGAAAGAGGGGAACCGGCCAGGCAGAGACAGCAAGGGCGGTTCGTTGCTCCAGAGCCTTTCCGTTCACCTTCCCACTCCTGGGCCAGACTACACTCAATCATATGACCCACTGAAGAGATGAGTCTTCAGTAAAGACTTAAAGGTTGAGACTGAGTTTGCGTCTCTGACATGGGTAGGCAGACCGTTCCATAAAAATGGAGCTCTATAGGAGAAAGCCCTGCCTCCAGCTGTTTGCTTAGAAATTCTAGGGACATTTAGGAGGCCTGCGTCTTGTGACCGTAGCGTACGTGTAGGTATGTACGGCAGGACCAAATCAGAGAGATAGGTAGGAGCAAGCCTATGTAATGCTTTGTAGGTTAGCAGTAAAACCTTGAAATCAGCCCTTGCTTTGACAGGAAGCCAGTGTAGAGAGGCTAGCACTGGAGTAATATGATCAAATTTTTGGGTTCTAGTCAGGATTCTAGCAGCCGTATTTAGCACTAACTGAAGTTTATTTAGTGCTTTATCCGGGTAGCCGGAAAATAGAGCATTGCAGTAGTCTAACCTAGAAGTGACAAAAGCATGGATTAATTTTTCTGCATAATATTTGGACAGAAAGTTTCTGATTTTTGCAATGTTACGTAGATAGAAAAAAGCTGTCCTCGAAATGGTCTTGATATGTTCTTCAAAAGAGAGATCAGGGTCCAGAGTAATGCCGAGGTCCTTCACAGTTTTATTTGAGACGACTGTACAACCATTAAGATTAATTGTCAGATTCAACAGAAGATCTCTTTGTTTCTTGGGACCTAGAACAAGCATCTCTGTTTTGTCCGAGTTTAATAGTAGAAAGTTTGCAGCCATCCACTTCCTTATGTCTGAAACACATGCTTCTAGCGAGGGCAATTTTGGGGCTTCACCATGTTTCATTGAAATGTACAGCTGTGTGTCATCCGCATAGCAGTGAAAGTTAACATTATGTTTTCGAATAACATCCCCAAGAGGTAAAATATATAGTGAAAACAATAGTGGTCCTAAAACGGAACCTTGAGGAACACCGAAATTTACAGTTGATTTGTCAGAGGACAAACCATTCACAGAGACAAACTGATATCTTTCCGACAGATAAGATCTAAACCAGGCCAGAACATGTCCGTGTAGACTAATTTGGGATTCCAATCTCTCCAAAAGAATGTGGTGATCGATGGTATCAAAAGCAGCACTAAGGTCTAGGAGCACGAGGACAGATGCAGAGCCTCGGTCTGATGCCATTAAAATGTAATTTACCACCTTCACAAGTGCCGTCTCAGTGCTATGATGGGGTCTAAAACCAGACTGAAGCATTTCGTATACATTGTTTGTCTTCAGGAAGGCAGTGAGTTGCTTCTCCCATAACTTCTCCCATAACTTACCCCACACACACTGCCCCCCTTCTATCCATCCATCCATCTACACACACACACACACACACACACACACACACACACACACACACACACACACACACACACACACACACACACACACACACACACACACACACACACACACACACACACACACACACACACACACACACACACAACTGCCTTAGCTGTCCAGGCCTCCGATAGTTTCCCAGCTGATCTGAAGGCTCAGTAACGTAGGCTGACATTGATCCCAGACAGAGGATGTAACTACATGCCTCTCAGGAGTTCTCAGGGCCTCTCTGCTCTGTAAACCTCTAGCTAGAACACTCAGTGGGAGTGTAGGTGGGACCCGTTGCAGCTGACTGCAACTGCAACACACAGACCTGGGCTACTTCCAGGTGCCTCTGCCCTTTATTACAGGCAGGTCTATCATACAGCAACACAGTTGACCAAAATATCCCACAATCTCTGTAGTAGGACATAGTGTAGGCTCGGATGTTTTCATGCCATTTATTGGTGGTGGGAGGGGGGGGGGCTTACTGGGAAAAGAGATGTCAACTTTAATGTGACCTTGCTGGGAAAATATAGAATCAGTCAATTATTATAAATGCTTATCTGTATGTGTCTAAATGTGAGAAACATAACATTTACCATTTGATTGTGTTTGTGTTTCTCTTTCCATTGCAGGTCTCATTCAGGTGGGCAAGTGGAACCCGGTCCCACTGTCCTACGTGACGGACGCGCCGGACGCCACCGTGGCAGACATGCTGCAGGACGTGTACCATGTGGTCACGCTGAAAATTCAGCTGCACAGGTCAGTCTCCACCCTGTTGCCCAATCAACCACCCCACACAACCACCCACCCACCTAACCAACCACCCACCCAATGCCAGTCCAGTGAAGTACCCAACCACACCACCCTCCTGACCCCACCACCCACCTATGCCAGTCTAGTGTGGCATGTGTACCTAGTTAACTTGGGTTAAACACCCAACACATAGGCCTACCATTTGCTTTCTATGCTTCCACACTAGCTCAAATTAGCATAATAGCCACAGACCTTGCAGCAGCCATAACAGCAAAGACATACCTGGAATCCAGCCATACACCTGATAGTGATGGATGGGCTGAACATAGCAATGGTAGCTATCCAGTCCATACAAAAACCATGCATGGCAGTCAGGTTTGCTCATAGCACCTACTGTAAAACTGTACTCACCATTTACGTTGACCACAGTCAGTAGCCACACCAACAAGATGTCATAGTATCCCTTCGAAGTTCAACGTGTTATGGATGAATGTCTATTTCTGATGCTTCATTGTGTGTGGTTACAGGGTTTATTCCACATGGTTACAGGGTTTATTCCACATGGTTACAGGGTTTATTCCACATGGTTACAGGGTTTATTCCACATGGCTACAGGGTTTATTCCACATGGTTACAGGATTTACAGGATTTAACAGAAACAACTCAAAGGTTAACAGTTTGGGCATTAATAGTTAAGGTTAGGGCTATGGTTTGGGGAAGGCTTAACCTTTTACTGCAGTGGGTTAAATCAGGGTCACAAGAGTGTCTTAAACAAATCTACTTTGAGTTTGCATCCCAATTTGACACTTTATATACATCACATAAGACTGAAATATACCAAAACCGTTTGAAATAGATACACATATTTTCGGCGTTAAAAAAAGGTATGTTTATTAATTATGAAATTATGAAAAATATTTATAGCATTCTACTTATGAGGCCACTATTGCAGGAAAGGGCTACAACAAAATAATAAAAAAATGATACAATATTAAAATCAGGTATCATCAGTATTCACAGTGTTCTCAAGGCTTGCTCGGGCTTTGTGAACTGCAGTAGCACAGTGGTCTAAGCTCCAGCTCCGATCATCATCAGTCCGCGCCCAGGGCTGGGCAATCTTTATTTTAGATTTTTTTTGTGAGAGCCGAGGAAGGCATATATCGACGTTCTCAGGACGTTTTCTAACATCCAAAATCGGCGTCTATTTCTAATGACCAACCTGGCCACACAACCCACACATACTGTTTACAGACCACATAGCAGCCACAGACTACACACACACACTGAGATTGGTACTGCTGGTGTAGAGGCCTGTGCCAGCTGCACACACTCAGCCCTACCCTCACTAGCTCACTGCTAATGCAACCCTCTGGGGGGCTGTTCACACACACACACACACACACACACACACACACACACACACACACACACACACACACACACACACACACACACACACACACACACACACACACACACACACACACACACACACACACACACACACACACACACACACACACACACACACACACACACAGGTTGTTCTCCCTCCCTCCTTCTCTTTTCTCCCCTCCTCTGCACACACACCAGCCAGGACACAGAAGGTTGTGTTTATTTCCAGCAAGCTTGTGTGTCTGCATGGATAGCTGTCTGTCTCCACCACTCACCCTCCTCTCTTTTCCTCCCCTCTGTTCCTTTGCTTTCCCCAGAGGCTCTCTAGCTGCTACAGCCGTTTAAGGTGTTCTGGCAAAGCCTTAACCAGAGCCGTGTGTGTTGTGTGTTGTGTGTTGTGTGTGTGTGTGTGTTCGCCCTCTATCTTTGAATCCTCT
The DNA here is from genome assembly GCF_002021735.2 of Oncorhynchus kisutch. Classification (NCBI taxonomy): domain Eukaryota; kingdom Metazoa; phylum Chordata; class Actinopteri; order Salmoniformes; family Salmonidae; genus Oncorhynchus; species Oncorhynchus kisutch. The sequence goes on along the minus strand of NC_034175.2, from coordinate 19,997,873 downwards.
AACTTCTACCAATCTACCTTCTGTTTATTATATATGCATTACACATATCAAAGTACCTATAACCTTTAAGACAATAGCAACCCATCTCCCCCACCACACACACATAAACTCAATAGACACCCATACCAACTGTGGAGTGTGCGGTTCACGTGTTTCTTTTGTCGTTGCCATAATTCAGGAATGCCATATGTCCCACACACGTGACGTCTGCGCATGCTTGATCACATGGAGAGATCCTTATCTGAAGCGAACGGGGCTCTCTCACTGGAGACCTGCTTGTTCTCTTTCGAATTCCCCCTCATTAAAAAGATCTGGTTTGAAAGGGGGGTCCACTTGTCTGTAAATAGAGTACATTCATCTGTATATCGTATAGACGCATACAATCTTTGTCTTTTTATCAAAAATGCGTGTTTTTACGTGCGGCATGTTGTTATTTCCTTTCCCCCCGCTGCAGAAATCTAGCCGGTAACACCTTAAATTGTTTCGCCGAGCACATCGAGCCAGGAAGGTAGAAGTAACATGAAATAATAGTCGCCACATGCAGCTGATGTATAATTCATGCATCAATACAGCAGATGTGTTGTATAAAGTAATTAACTAATCAGAACAATCAGGAGAGAGAGAGGGAAGGAGAGAGAGCGAGGGAAAAGGGAGGGAGGGAGGGAGAGAGAGAGAGCAATCTCCAGATGCATCTGCTTGATGCGCCAAATGAAATCTGTCTGTCTTGGAGGGGCGCTTGCAGCAGGAAACCAAGGCCCTGTGCTCATCTCTCTCTCTCTCTCTTTCTCCTCCTGTTCTCTCCTGTTCTCTGCCCTCTTTTCTCTCCTTCTCTCTATTCCCCCTTCCCCTGTCTCAATCTCCCTGTTCTCTGTCCTCTCCCCCCACTCTCATCCCTTTCTCTTTCTCTCTCCCCCTCTCTCTTCTTCCTACCTCCTATCTCGTCTCACAGTTGTCCTAAACTGGAGGACCTGCCGCCAGAGCAGTGGACCCACTCTACAGTAAGAAATGCCCTCAAGGAGTTACTCAAAGACATGAACCAGAGCTCTCTGGCAAAAGAATGTCCCTTATCACAGGTGCTGGAGCCGTCCACAAACCCCCACTATTCCATTTGCCAAAGACTGCCAGTGTCCCTTTTTCAAATGCCCAGAGTTTGATAGAGTGGAACACGATGGAGAATTGCCATAGAAAATCCAAATCAATACTCATTGTCGTCCATATAGATGCACGTCCCCCCCCCTTCTTATTCTCTTCCCCCCTCATTTGCAGAAGCAGTACTGTTGATTGAATGCAGGGTTATTGTTGGGTAAACAATGGACCAACCCAGAATAATCTTGATTTTCCTCTTTATACGTCAGGCTAGAAATATGTTTTTTGGAGTTTTTTTTCTCTCTCACCATTATGTAATACACTCACTCTCTATTCAAGTAGCTTGACTCTATAGAATTTCAGCTTTCGTCATATTTCATATCTCATAACAGAAGCTGTTCTGCAGGAAAGAAACTGAAGTATATTTATCACAGGAGCCGTCTGGGTCTGTGCGCTTACGATATAGAGTGTGTGTGAGCGCTTACGGTATGGAGTGTGTGAGCTCTTACGGTATGGAGTGTGTGAGCTCTTACGGTATGGAGTGTGTGTGTTATGGAGTGCGGTATTCAATGGACTCCCCTCACCGAGGCTGCCGTATGGTCACCTAGAGGCCCGTGGTGTGTGTGTTTAGCCGGGCAGAGCGTGGTGATGATGTAAAGAGTCCCCCGGCGGTGTTCAGGCTGAGCCGAGCCCGCCGCTCCCTCCCTCTCTCCCTCAGCCCGGTAATCACCCTGTTTACGGTCCATATGTGAACCACTCTCTGTGGTGCGGTCCAACCGCGCAGGCTCAGAGGATAGCATCGCTGCTCGATTTTACTCTGTTGTTCAGCCATTGTTATTTACTCATTGTAAGACGCTCTGAGTAAGTAAGAGTGTCTGTTTTACAGGCTAACTGAAATATGAAATGGTAGTTGAGATGTGCATTGTTAATCCCAAATATCATATATGATATACTATAAGCAGTGATCCCTTTACTCGCATTGTAGGGGTTCACAGATGGCCGACTTCAAAATATCTGACATCTGTTACACAGTGGGTTCTGCATTGCTATACCCACAGAGAGGTGTGTTGTTGCTTTTAATAGGTCTCTCTATAAGACTCATTTGGGCCATTGAGCCCAGTATTAGACCTGCGTGGCTACTGCTGTTTCTTATCAGTATTAAACTCTGGCTCAGGGTCTCTGATGAGAGTGCCTGAGGGGGATGTGATGGGCGGCAGGTGAGAAGCCACAGAGGCCGCAGCGCTCCTAAGGCTTCTGGGAAGCCAACAGCGCCCGGGGAGAGGAAAGGGTGTATTCGGAGGCAGGGAAGATTGGCAGCTTTTATAGGATTAGTGTCTCCTTGATATTCAGGAGGGTAATCCTGGGGAGAGAAAGGTTAACAAACAGAGAATTTGGGGGAGAGAATGAACCCTACCTCAGAACAGGGCTCAAAGAGAGAAAGAAAGAGGGTGGGCCATCTTGAAAAAACGGCGCCTTTGTTCTGTGTCTTGTCAAACATTTAGTTCATTCTTTTGTGGCGGGGAGTCATGCTTTGTGTGTTTGGCCTACAAATGCCCTGAAGAGACTCCAACTCCAAGAGAGGGGAGGGGGGGCTGAGAGAAAAGAGACTGTGTTCACCACTGTGGCCATTGTTATTGTTCCCAGTGGAATATCATTTGACTGCGCTCAGATGGAGTTCCACTGTAATGCCCCCCGTAGAGGAAAAGTAGATGAGGTCTCACTAAAAAGTTTGACTCCCGTCCACCCCAGGCTCCTCTGAAACTACGGCAACAAAAGAGGCCCCCCTCGCCACTCTGCCCCCCCTCCTTCGCCCACTGGGCGGCCCTGACAGAGCAGCTGTCCTGTTGCATAGCAGCAAAAAGCCATCAAATGCCATCTTTGTGAGCCTGGGCTCTGCTCTTAGGCTGCTAGTGGTTGAGGTAGCAGTAGGGCCTATTGGTGTGTATGTGTGCGTGTGTGTGCGCAGGCGTGCGTACATGTGTGTGTGGGGAGGGGTGGGGACGCTTAACCCAATTGGTGTGGAATTGACTGTAATTAGTTTTAGATGTTTGGGGGGGGCAAGATATTAGCCACAATCAGAGCTAAGGAAAAGGGAAAGGGTGTGTGTACGGTGTCTTAGTTAGTTTATGTGTATGTGTGTGCATATGCTTGCAGGCCATGGCAGGGTTTTACCAACGTGTCTTTTTCATGCGTTTCTCTCCCATGACGGAAAGTGGAGTAGATAGTTGGGGCAGATAACGTACCTCTGCGACTTCCCGGGGGACACTGATAAGCTCCTGTGCTGTAGATGGCTATCACTTAAAGGGCCCAGGGCAGTCAGACGGCAGCATCCTGGTGCCACACAGTACCCACCATTACCTGTAGATGGCTATCACTTAAAGGGCCCAGGGCAGTCAGACGGCAGCATCCTGGTGCCACACAGTACCCACCACTACCTGTAGATGGCTATCACTTAAAGGGCCCAGGGCAGTCAGACGGCAGCATCCTGGTGCCACACAGTACCCACCATTACCTGTAGATGGCTATCACTTAAAGGGCCCAGGGCAGTCAGACGGCAGCATCCTGGTGCCACACAGTACCCACCACTACCTGTAGATGGCTATCACTTAAAGGGCCCAGGGCAACCAGACGGCAGCATCCTGGTGCCACACAGTACCCACCACTACCTGTAGATGGCTGCTGGCTGGCAGAGGCTTCGTGGGCGCGAGGTGGCGGTGGTTATCTGCATGGCTTGGCAAATGTGTGTACCGAGTCTGTGCCTGCGTGTGTGTGTACCTGCCTGTGTGTGTGTGTGCCCCAGTGAGAGGGCGTGATGTATGGAGGGAGATGCCTGATTAATGAGGACCGTTTATTAGAACATCTGTGTCAAAGATGGAGGAACACAGGCAGTGTGTCTTGGGTGGGCCCTGCTATAGCTGGCTCTGCCTCGCCCAGATAATGTAAATGCAACATGCTACGCCCACGGAATAGCTCCCATTATGCCACAATACGGACTATACTGTACTCACCAAAATAGTGCATTCATATGGACTGAGTTCAGCTGATATATTGTACTGTATGTGCCATTTTCTGTTAACACTATTGAAGATACCAATCCTCAATTGTCAGATCCTCAATAACTCATCCTCAATGATCATTCTGCAATTCACCGGGCTTGTAATGTATGCTGGTTGTGTAGTGATGTTGAGGTCAGGAGTTCAGCATCAGGTCCATAGTGATCCACAGCAGCAGACTCAATCCTCCCTCGTCTTCCATCTCCGGTGAGGAGGAGTGGGAGATGTGGTTGCGGCTCGGCTGCCAGCGCCGTGTGTTGTTCACTGAAGTGCTGTTGTGCCAGAAGGTTTCTCTCCCGTCCCCAAGTGCTCATATTAAAGATATGATAAAGATGGCATACCTGTAATTTGAAAACAGATGGTTTCATCTTTTGAATATTTATAACAATCAAAACAATTTCTCCTGCTATTCACCCGCAGGCCAGGAAGGTGTTAAAACATTTAATGAAAAGAAGACGGTGCCTTGTTTGCGAGGGATGCGTTCGGGAAATAAATAAGGAAGAGTAGAGTCAATTGTGGAGAAGGCGAGAGGGCACAGATATAAAGCTTTATGTCTCTTGAAGATGTTTTTGAACATATTGTGGAGAGCCAGAGAAAAAAAGAAAATATTCATCTGTTTACATTGCCTGATTTCCAGATGCTAACTTTTAATAGTCTGTTTGTTATTTTACTTTTTGAAAGCAAATTGCTCTTTACCGTAGTACTGCACCCTGATATCAACAAGGCTGCTAATTCAGTGAAGCCCTCCCAGAAAGGTTCTCTCAAACTCTGTGGCATTTGCTATAAAGGGACACACCTCTTATATTTCATTTTGATTTGTTTTACATTTGGAAAGACAAGACCAAGATTTGTGCATGACTGATAAAAAATGGTCTTTGCTAGATTATTGTTGTTTGTGCACCGAAATGTTTTGTTCATTTTGACAAGAAAACACAGTATTAGTGCACGTCATACCAGCGTTAATATATGCCCTCATGGTGCACATTGCAGATCCTGAAGGTTTTCTCTCTCTTTACCAATCTCTCTCTTTCAGAGTATGATCTCCTCCATTGTGAACAGCACTTACTATGCAAATGTGTCGGCGGCGAAGTGTCAGGAATTTGGGCGCTGGTATAAACATTTCAAGAAGACAAAAGATATGATGGGTAAGCAAAATGTTACACTAACACTGTCTTATCAGACCCCCCAATCACCATTCCAATACGTCTGCCCCATGTTCCCCCCCTCTTCCTGGTACATTAAACACATTTTAATCACATCATCTAATGATGGCTCTTCTCAGATATTTCCCTGTACACTGCTCAGGTGCACAATGTTTTCACCGTTTTTCCTGAATCCATTCAGAGTAATCTATTATTGCTTATCAGATGTAGTTTAGTATTCAGTAATGGCTGTCAAATCACAGACTAAATTGAGGTCCGCGACCTTTGTTTATGAATACTGTTTCAGTTACCTACAAATGACATAGGGATGATTTTCCTGGCTATCATCTGGTTTGAAGTCTATCTGTTTTGCCTTGTCAAAGTAGAACAAGGCTGGCTTTGTATTTTAGATAACTCAGTTAGTCCTCCTTGTCCCTGTTTGGAAATTAGGTCACATAATTCAGATACTGTCTATTTGATGTGTTTTGGTCATGAAATACTATACCAGTCATATTAATAGAGTTTAATATACAGCCATTTAGAGTATTGGTTTCAACCTACTGTGTAGAAATCCACCTTCCTATACAAGCTAGTGCTCATGTTGATTACATTCAAGATCAGTGGTGGTCGGTGCTGTTTAAGATTAAGGAGGACGATTTATTTTTTATGAGTATGGCCTTATTTCTATTACATCATATTAGACGACTGTCATTCATATTCCATTCACCCAGCTCAATGTAACATCGATAGGTTTAGGCTACTAGTAATCAAGATGAAAGACAGTGACACATTCAATACCTTCTTGCACACTCTTGCTTGCATCTAGCTGATTTAGGGTGTTATCATTAGTCCAAACAGTTCCAAACGAGAGTTTCTATTGGACAAATTCAGGTAGATTTGTTGCCGTTTTGTTCCATTTGCTTCCGTTTAAGAAACGTTTTTTCAACAGAATCGGCGGAATGAATATACCCCTGATTATCCGCGCACACAGTTCACTTTCATAGCAGCCACATACAAACAGCATCATCACTTTGCTCGTTGTATAATTCCTTCTCGAATATACGCGCTCCCCTCCTCTCACCTTTTCCCTTCGCTTGTGGACTTCAGTGCACAACACATCAGCTGTCTGTGACCAGGCCTAAAAAAACTTTCCAAGCCAAACCTTCATACCAGAACCGTTAACTGCTACACACAGCCTACATTGTTGTCACCATATTAGCTAACGTCATAGTCAACATAGCTACTAGAATTAACACATTAGTAAACCTGCTACAATCACGCAGTACAGTGTACAGCAAGCAGTTTAGCAGTTACACTGGCTGACCTCTCTGTTTGAGCCAGGTGTTTGAGTAGGCTAAATTAGCTAACTGCATTAGCTAGCTAAGTAAGTTAAAGTGAAAGTGAAAAAAAATACAACAAAATATAGCTAGCTATCTCTCTCTGCTGCTTCTCTTACATTTTTGAAGAAATTAATTTGTTCAAATTTGTTAAACTGTTGTCTTTCTCTCGCTTTGAGTAAACTACTCACCACATTTTATGCACTGCAGTGCTAGCTAGCTGTAGCTTATGCTTTCAGTACTAGATCCTTTGATTTCTGATCCTATGATTGGGTGGACAACATGTCAGTTAATGCTGCAAGAGCTCTGATAGGTACATTCTCTGGAAGTCGTCATAATTACTGTGTAAGTCTATGGAAGGGGGTGAGAACCATGAGCCTCCTAAGTTTCGTATTTAAGTCAATGTACCCAGAGGAGGGAGGAAGCTTGCTGTCCTCCAGCTACACCATGGTGCTACCCTACAGAGTGCTGTTGAGGCTACTGTAGACCTTCATTACAAAACAGTGTATTTTAATCAGGTATTTGGTGATGTGAATATATTAAGTATAGCTTTATCTAAAAAGGAGAACTTTTGAAATGTTTCACTAATTTAATGTTTATGAAATTCACTGAGTAGGGTGATCCTCCCCTTCCTCCTCTGAGGAATCGCCGCTGGTCAAGATATAAGACCAGAATGTTTTCATGGTTTTGCCTGTGGACACTGTTCTGATCATGGACACGTAACACCACTGGCCCCCTACCCATCCTCTTGTGTACATACACACATTTTACGTAGCATTCTTTATGGTTTATGGAAGAGTACATAAAGAATGTAGGATCTCAAGTAGCAGTCCTGTGTGTATTTAGAATGGGATATTTATGTGTACATGGGATATGAGGTGAAGCATAGTGGGTATCAACTCTATGGCATCTCTTATGTCCACATTAACCCTTTCTTCCCCTGGTCATGTATCATGTAGATGGTATGGGGTGTTAACCCTCTCTTTCTCTCTCTTCACCTGTGCACTGTGTGTCTTGTCCTCTGTGTGTGTGTGTGTGTGTGTGTGTGTGTGTGTGTGTGTGTGTGTGTGTGTGTGTGTGTGTGTGTTTGTGTGTGTGTTTGCCCATCTTGCCCACACATCTGTGCAGGCATGCGCCAACCCTCGCAGCTGGAGGGCTACCTGGGGACGTGTGTCCTCCACGACAGCCCGCGTGCCAACACACTAGGTACGTCACAAGGCTAAACACATACCGTCTGTGGGCACACACACTGCACTGTGTCCCTACCCAGTCCCTGCAAAAGCTGGCACCCCACAGGTGACTGTTTGTCGCCCACAGCAACACTCTCAACCTTAATATTCATGAAAGGATGCCTACTATGCGTGCCCGTTGAGTGGCAGCAATGGCATAGAGGGCACTGTTAAAAGGGAGTGTGTTCGTCTCTCCTTTGTGCTTCAGTGCCACTAACATACACTTAGTCTACCACATGGGCAGTGTAGTTATATTGCCTTACATCGAGACACTGTCTGTAATTGAAAATGCGTCTGGTTAAACACATTGAAGGGCCCTGATCGACAGTCTCTGCTGTCAGAGTCTGCTTCTATGGGACCCAGCAAAGTGGTCTCTACTCTGTTGAAGTGTGAGAGCAGTCCCCCTATCCAGCAGGAGACAAGAGTTCCATGGGGTTTTGGACCCCCCCCCCCCCCCCCCCGCTCCCTCTCTCCCCCATCTCTCTCTCTATTCTCCATCTCTCTCTCCCTCTCTCGCTCTCTTTCTCTCTCTCCCCCTCCCTCCCTCTCTCAACCCACATCCCATTCCCATTGTGTGTTTAATCTGGGTCTGTTTTGTAGCAGGATTCCACACAAGGCCTTTTCTCCAGGGCCGGCCGTGCTTTTCTGACACCCTTTTTTTTCTTCTTTTTTTTTTCATGGAAATGTTGTGTTTGTGTGCGTTCAGTATGTGTGTGTGTGTATTTGTGAGCATGCCCCCCAGCAATGTGTGTGAGCACAGCCAGGGAATGCCGAGGATTATGGGAGAGATGTAATTATTACCACGTTTTTTTCCCCTTCTTAATAATTTGTTTAGACAAATACTGAAAAGAACGGTCTTGGACAGTTTTTGTGTTTCCTGACAGTTAAGAAAATATGCTGCTATATTTGTGATTATTATGTGGATTTTTGGAGCTCTTCCAGGCACTCAAATCTTTTATATACCGCTGAAATATTGAGTTTGTGGAAAATGTTCTCCTCCTAACACCAATTGGTGCCTCTCAGAAATATGATTTATTTGATTCAATATGATTTTAGGGTCCCATGTTGGCAGTTGCACACATCCAGGTGTAAATGGTACTATATGGATTATTTAAGAGATACTATTTTAAGTTCAGTGAATGTAAATGATTAAATCTGTATGAATTCTTTAGATAGAAAACCTCAGCAGATTCTAGCAGATCCAGTTTGACGAAACCTCACATTCACTCATAGTCACTTTGATATCCCCTTAGATTTTTTTAAATGATTATTTTCATCCACAGACTTGTAATTTAGACAGAGCTCAAAATACTCACAAGCTGCCATTATGGACTTAAATATTCCCAAAATGAGAGAGACACCATAAATAGTACATTCATTTTTCCTTAGGCCTGAACAGGCTGCCATATGGAAGAGGTCATGTCTAGGATGCTCCTTATACTGTAGAGCTCCTCTCTCTCTCTCTCTCTCTCTCTCTCTCTCTCTCTCTCTCTCTCTCTCTCTCTCTCTCATCTCTCCCCTCCTCTCACTGGGGTTATATTTAGGCCGTCCCAAAAAATGTCATATTGGCTAGCTTCCGTACCTTGTTTTATAATTAAGGACATAAAGAGCGATTCAGGGATTATCTGTCTCCCAGTATGTGCAGACATACACACACACACACAAACATACGTACACACACAGATACACACACACACTTGTTTTTATTGCTCACATGATTGGGCCATGGACGTTCTAAACTAATTTCGGGAGCTGCCAAGGCTCTGGGGGCTGCCTGCAGGTCGCACACTGAGGCCCTTTATCTGGGGCCTGAATCTAGGCTGGGGATTTTTAGACAGGCATGTGTCTGAACAGCTATGTCTTATTACAGAGACACAGGTTTGGTCAGAGGCTGTAGAGTTTTGTTGCTTAGAGATTTAGCCTGATGCACTGTTTTCAATTTCAAAGTCTGTTTTACTCATCTGAGTGGGTTGGATAGTGTGCATTGGTATATTCTTTCTGGACATTTTCTGCTGTACTCTTCAGCCAGTATTCAAAGTGTTTAAATTAACCCTCTCTCTCCTCTCCCCCTGCCTCGCCTCTCTTTCCCCTCCTCCAGCAGACATGGATGGCCTGTCCGATCACTCTCCTCCGGGCCTCAACCACAACCACAACCATCTGACCTTCTCCCAACAGCCCATCCCGGGCAACACGGCCGAGCAGCCCCCCTCCTCCCCGGTTCCACCCCTGCCCCCTCCGTCCCATGGTGGGGGCCAGAACCCCGGCCGCCCGGCTCAGCTCCCCCCCGGCCTGCACCACCCGGGCCTGGTGTCCACCCCCATTAGCCCCCAGCTGGTGAACCAGCAGCTGGTCATGGCCCAGATTCTCAACCAGCAGTATGCCGTCAACCGGCTCCTGGCACAGCAGTCGCTGTCGCAGCAGTATCTCAACCACCCGCCGGTCAACCGAAATGCCCTGACCAAGCCCCTGGAGCCCCAGGTAGCCAGCAACACTGAGGTGTCCATGGAGATATACCAGTGGGTGAGGGATGAGCTGAAGAGGGCCGGCATCTCCCAAGCCGTGTTCGCCCGCGTGGCTTTCAACAGGACCCAGGTGAGGAGGGGCAGAATTTAACACTGACTCTGGCATAAATCACACATTGATGCCAATAGGAGATTTAGGGAAAGATTGCAACATCTCAGGATAGTATTATGTGCTACCAGGACTGAAAATTCAAAAATACACAACTCTTGTCTTTCCCCAAAGTGCTCTGACACATCTGTCACAAGGACAGAATTGTTTTGAGTTGTAGTGCCTCAAAGTCAAACTCTGCATTCTTGTCGAAGGCCATCATCAAAACAGTTCATCTTATAAGCACTTACAACAACCTAGCACCACAACAACAACAATTTAAAAGCTACCGTACACCTGGCAAGCCGCAACGTCAGAGCATCAGGCGCGGTCACGGCTTGCTCTCCCTCCGCTAAGACATGTGATTTCACTTCACAGGCAGGCAGCACAGCAGGGCCCTGACAGAGATAATGTCTTAAGATGTTCTGCATATTTTGGGGGAGGTGGCAGCAAACCTCATTACTCCTCTGCCACTTTGAAGTTGTGTGCGAAACCTCTTGATAAGAATCTATTAGAATCAGTGCATACCGACGCTCTCTCCACAAAAACAGTTAAGTGGATAGCAAGCAGACAGTGGTGTTTTTGTGCAAATTGGCCCTGGTCCTTTCAGCCTTATCTCTCCGGTATGAAGAGTTAGTAATGTGCCTTTTGAGAGCCTCCTCTTGTATTACTTATTGTGCGTTATTCTTTTTCTCTTCCTGTTTCTGCCGTTCGTGTTAATAACGTGTGTGATGGTGTCTACGCAGAGCGGGGCGGACACACGGGAGCTCGCCGGTCCTTTTTTGTAGAAGCGGCCGATTGACTGGGGAGATTAATGGAAAGGGTTGATGGCCGGGCGCAATAAACATACAAGCCTGCACATACACAATTGCACACACACACACATATATTCTCGCACAATCTTCAGAATACCTGTGACATGCACTCAATGTCAGTATGAAAGCTTGTCTCCCCATTCAGAGTTGATACCTCTATCTAGTTATACATACTTGGCTCCGTCATAAAGCAAATTTATTCCATTGTTCTGTAGTGTTTCACTAAGTCACAAGCACAATGTGTTTTCTTAAACTACCATACCATTAGTTAAACAGCGGAGCCACTAGTTCTAGCTCCGGTAGTTGGTGTAATTATCAACAGAACTGACGTCAAGTTGTTTATTACAAAATCATTTTGTTTATTTCCAAATCACACACCTATTGAAGAAGAGAAGCTGAAAATGGATCACTCAGTGTGTGTGCAACGGCGGATGACAAGCCTCAGTTAAACAGTCCTGATAATACAGTGATTCCCGTAATGACAGGATTCATAGCTATTGAAAAGGAACAGCGGATACACTGATTGCTACACTGATGTTCACTGAGTCGATGTGCTGTAATAGTTACATTATCCTCTGGGTCTAGGAGAGTTTACTAGTAGAAATAGAATGTTCACAACGGACATGAAGTTCCTGTAGTGATGTCAATGTATGAGTCTTCTCAGGGCTTACAAATAGGGCATCTCTCTCTCCCTCTCCCACTCTCTCTCCCTCTCTCCCTCTTCCTCTCTCTCTCTCTCTCTCTCTCTCTCTCTCTCTCTCTCTCTCTCTCTCTCTCTCTCTCTCTCTCTCTCTCTCTCTGTCTCTCTCCCTCTCCCTCTCCCTCTCTCCCTCTCCCTCTCCCTCTCTCTCTCTCTCTCTCTCTCTCTCTCTCTCTCTCTCTCACTCTCCCACTCTTCCTCCCAGGGCCTGTTGTCTGAGATCCTGCGTAAAGAGGAGGATCCTAAGACGGCCAGCCAGTCTCTGCTGGTCAACCTGCGGGCCATGCAGAACTTCCTGCAGCTGCCCGAGGCCGAGCGAGACCGTATTTACCAGGACGAGAGGGAAAGGAGCCTGACGGCTGCCTCGGCCATGGGACCTGCGCCACTCATCAGCACCCCGCCCACCCGGCCAGTGCAGGTATGGAACGAACAGGCAAGCATGCACACAGACAGAGCAGCGTGGACACAAACACACGAACAAACGCATGTATTTTGACCTTAAGTTGTACAGCAAGTGCCACTACCCACCCCACTCTTAAAATAGGAAGCAACTCAATGACGACAAGTTCTGTGGATTAGTAAATCTCCCCCAGTCTGTCAGTCAGTCACTTCCTCATTCAACTGCCTGACCACCAGCTCTCCGCTGTCTCTCCCACAATCAAAGTCCTTTATTGGACAGGTATGTGGCAACTTTTCCACTTAAGCACATTTTGAGTGCGGTCGAGTGTGTCTGGGGCGGAGAGAGCCAGACAAAGACCTCCTCTGTTCAGCCTCAGACTAAAGACTGCCTTTTATTTGGGAGAGTGAGAATGTCCCTGTGCCACCCATTGGCCAAACAGGGAGGCCCTTTTTACTGCATGGCCAGATCGCAGTGGCCGTCCTTACAGAACTGGAAGGAAAGGGAAGAATCACACTCTGAACCAGTGCTTTTAAACTTGGAAAAGGACACTTTGCAGTTCACAGGTCTTCCTCAACAGTCAGTTGGCTGTGAAAGCTGGACATGGAAAAAGGGAGAGAGAGCCGATAGAGGGAGAGAGACAGACACAGAGAGGGAGACAGAGTGAGAGAGAAAGCGAGAGAGAGATGTCCCTCGTACAACGACACATTGACCAGACTCGACCATGTTTCTGCTGTCAGACATACCTCTGTTCAGGCCCTAATTCTGTTTACTTCAGTGTCGTCCATTTCAAACATGTGGATCAGGAGGTGCACACACCTTTCTGGATTGAATAATTGTGTTAGTCAAATTCCAGGGATTTCAGTTTGTATTCTAAAGGCATCATTTTATGGGGCAGTACAGGACACACAGACCTTGTAGTTTTGTTATAACCGGTTGATTCTAGATAGGTCACATCTAAACTTCCACCATTTACTATACCGTTTTTTACTTCTTGCTGAACATGAAACATCACTGTATTATATGATCATCAGCCCTAATATGCGTTTTTCTATTCTTCCCTTCACATATGACTGAGTCCTATCATGGTAGGACTAGCCCTGGCCTGGTCATATGCCAGACTCCCACTGACAGCTCCTAGAGAGTATTAAGTAATGCATTGGGAGATTTAGCCACATAAATCAGTCAGGGTGGCAATTGAGCAGAGACAGGGAGGCTTTTATAGGCCTCCTAAAAAATGATGCGGAGGTATGTTTCTCATGTGTGCCCATGGGTGGCTCCAGTGCCCTCACCAGTCTCTGCATGTCCAAGGCTTAGCAATTAGAGCTACTAAGGAAAATGTTGGTAGTCAGTACACACACTGACACTCCTCGCCTACTGAGTCATAAATGGTTAAAAATATGCCCAGGAATCTTAAGACATTCCAGTTTACCACAAATTTGGGGTCCATTATCTTTTCATAACCACCAAAATGGCTGTTAAATGTCTAGACATATGCGTTAAACATTTATTTTAGATTTCTACTGATTGTTTTGGGCAAGTTTGTAAACTGATAAGATTAATACTGAGTAATGAAATTATTGCCTACACGTAACAAAAATATTGAAAAAAAATACAATATTCACACAAGTTTTAAAGGATTTCCTCTGGACTTTGCATATGAATGACAACAAGCCACGGAATGATGTTGATTCAATTCCATGTGTCTCTCTGCAATCTGATTTCTGATCAGTTTAGCTTCATCAATGAGACTGCAGTGTACTAACGTTGTCATTGCACATGTAATATACTACCTTTGTGTTGATACAGCCTAACAATTTGTTGTTGTGTGTTTATATGTGTGTGTGTGTGTGTGCGTGTGTGTGTGTGTGTGTGTGTGTGTGTGTGTGTGTGTGTGTGTGTGTGGTTAAATCCCTTTTCTGAGGGTGGAACTAAACAAACATGTCTCTGTTGCCCCAGCAGCCCAGGAGAGAAGACTGTAACAACGTCAGACCTGAGGACTGGAACCCCAGAATCCCTGTGGGCATCTCTCCTGTAAGCAAACACAACAATGAACCATCTCTTTGTGACACTTTCACCCTTACTGTACTGTATCAATAACATTGTTATTCATGGTTATCGTAATAATGTATGTTGTGGCATTTTATGTAAATAGTAGCATGATTTGTTCGTATCACTTTTAGAAATTAGAATTTTAGTATTAAGTATTTACTTATAAATGTAATAGCTTATTAATAAGTAATTCAATGAATAAAAACATATTTATTAATAGTTCATCAATTGTTTATTAATGCTTGTTCATAACGTTATTATAAAGTGTTACCAATATGTTTTCTTATATATTCTTATATATGTTAAGTGAAGTTAATTAGAGAAATTATGAAATGTATGAAATAATTGAATGTGAAATTGTCTCCCATGTTTTAAACATAGTTCTCTTTCCTCCCTTTATCTACCTGGATAGATCCCCGAATCCAGAAAACCCGGCAGCATCACCTTGTTTTCCAACCCTTTTGCTGACACCCCTTACCCTGCCCAGGTGAAGGCCTCTCCGCACCCCAGCGAGTGGAACGGCAAGACGGAGAGCTGCATCCTCAACATCAACTCCTCCATCTATGACGAGATCCAGCAGGAGATGAAGAGGGCCAAGGTTTCCCAGGCTCTGTTTGCCAAGGTGGCCGCCTCCAAGAGTCAGGTACCATGTAACGGCCATGACTCTGGTTGCCATTTTTGTACACATAACATACAATTCTAGGCCAGAGACCAAAACGAGCACTATTTTGGTACAGACACACAGACCTGCAGAACAACACCACACACAATAAGTATTCTTTTCCACTGTGCCACGAAGTAGAAGAGGGCTAACTGAGAAACTGGTATCATTTCTGTGAGAAATTGGCACTCAACATTTAAACAAAATATAGAACAAAAGAATGTCTCAGGCGATATTATTGAGAACGTATGTTATTAAACTATTAGTTACAGTTCTGTGGATGTTCCAGCTTCAAATATAATGCACACATCAATATTTACAGAGCTAATATTTTCATTTCATGCCTGGACTTGTCGTGGAGACATTTTGGCTCCTTCCCAGTGTGGTTGATGAAACATTAGAAAACAAAAGAATAAAACACGATATAAAACCAGATCTGGAGACATTCACCAGTTAAGGAGCTCAAAAACTGAAGCGCCACATTGTGCAACTCTCCTCTCTTCTCCGACTGGTGATTTACCGCCATAATGACATATGTCTCCTTTATTGTGGGTTTAGCGAACAGCAGACAGTGTTTCAACACAAAACAAACCTGTTTATATTAGCTGTGTTCTGAATGACTCTCAGCTAAAGCGGAGCCTGTTATCTCGCCCAGGGAACAACCCACTCGTTGAATACCGGCTTGTGTGAGCAAAATTACCATCAGTTTAACTCTTATTAAAACTAATTAAAGAAATGCGGAGCAAGCCGTTATTATTAAAGGTTTCATATATCGGTGGAGTTGAAAATGTTTCCACAATTGTTACTTGATGAAGAAAAAGAAAATAGATTAAACAGGGGCCAAATTATCTGGAAATATCTGTGGAGGTTGTTTTTTTTCCGCTGATTGCGATGATTACAGGGCCAGATACCTTTGTTTTAGCAAATTGCAGTTTGATGCACAAACCATTGTTTTTGTTCAGGAGTTCAAAGACTTTTTGGAAGAGAGGAGAGGAGAGAAGAGGGGGAGAAAAAATATATTTTCTCAGATTATCATTTGTGAGTGAACAGGTTTCCACTGTCTTTCCCCTCTCTCTCTCTCTCTCTCTCTCTCTCTCTCTCTCTCTCTCTCTCTCTCTCTCTCTCTCTCTCTCTCTCTCTCTCTCTCTCTCTCTCTCTCTCTATCTGTCTCTCTCTCTCTCTCTATCTGTCTCTCTCTCTCTCTCTCTCTCCCTCTCTCTCTCTCTCTCCTCTCCTAAGTTTCTCTCTCGTCTCCCTGCTCCACCATTCATGGCGATGGAGGCGGAGGGTGTGAATGTGAATTGAGCAGCAGATAAGAAGTGTGCTAATTATGCCTGTGAAAGGGGGCCTGGGAGAGCACTTATCTCTGGCTCCATCTCGTAATGGGCGCTCCCCGGGCAGCTGGTGCCCCTCCCGGCCCAGGCCCACACCACCACCGGGGGCAGTAGCGGCTCCACTCCGCACCAGGCCCAGACTCAGAACCAGAGACCCAGGCCCAGGCTCTGCACTTTAGCCCAGTGGGGGTTGCTGGTGCTGGGGTTGGAGGGCGAGGGAGTGAGGAGCTGGTGGTGGATGGTGGTGAAGGAAGGGTCCATCCATTGGGATGCAGACTGGCAGGAGAAACGGGGGTTTGGGGGCGGGGGAGGCTCAGCCTCGATACGGAGGCTGGCACATGCGTGTCTGATTGGTGTGCCATGCCTCCTCTCCCCACTGCCACCCCGGCACAGTGGAGGAATTCTCGGTGGTCGCACGCTTGCATGTATGCAGCCCACCACCCTGAAAGAGCTGGCGAATGTTGGGGGGTTGGAGGACAGGAGAGCTTGGCTCAGGCAGCTATTGTGTGTGTCTGTGTGTGTGTTTGTCTCGTCTAGTCCTGCCACTGTGAAAGATAGATAGAATGAGGAGAGGAGGGGAAAGGAGGAGTGGGGAGAAGAGGGGAGGAGATCTGAGAAGGGGAGCAGGGGGCTGTGGAATGGGAGAGGGTGGGAGCAGTGGTGGTCCCCTGAGTGGGAGAGCTCTAAGCAGGAGTTTAGAGATTGGCTTACACTCCAGTGTGTGAGATTGGCTTACACTGTGTGTGTGTGTGTGTGTGTGGTGTGCATGGGTGTGTTGTGTGGGGGATGGGGTTTGGAACACAGCCATCCCGTCCCCTCTCAGGGCTCGTAACCATAGCAGACCTCTCTTTCTGCCAGTCTTTAACTGGTAGGTCTCTCTCTCATATTCACAGTAGCATTTCAATTACCTTTTTAACCTCAACATTTTGGGTGCAGTGAGTAAGTACAATTGAAAATCTCCATTCCGCTGCTGGTTGGCATCAAGTTCAGTCATGCAGCCTACAGGATATCTTGAGACTGCAGCCTATTTTGATTCATTTGTACAGCTATACATTACATTAAGATAGAATCCAGTAACCCTTCATATTTCATTTGTATCAAATTTCATTCTTATCAAATTCAAAGTAGAGCCAACATTCAGCTGTGGGAGATGTGCTGTATACTAGTTTGAGCAGGTTGTTAGAGGGTGACTATAGTATTGAGGTAGCCTTTGTTGATGATGTAGCCTATTGGTTTGAAGCCAGCCACAGGAGACAATGCCGCCAGAATCCTCAGCTAGGAGACGCCCCTTTAGTTATAGCGTTCGGAGAGATGGATGCTAGATTTTGATGAGAGCCCTTGGCACTGCTAACAAAGCTGCACCGGTAGAGGTGGTGGCTAGGTAGCTATCTGTTTTAGCTAGTGAAATGGAGGCTATCCGTATTGGCTAGGCTAACAGAGAGGGTGTTTAGCTAGCTGTATGTTGTTGGCTGCTAAAGGAGCGGAAGCTAGCGATGGGTGGCTAGCGGCGGGAGGCTAGCCGTGGGGAGCCACTGACATGGCTTTGGTGTTTAAACTGCCTGACACACATCCTGAGAGGGAGCTGTGATTGTCTGTATCAGAGTCCCTGCTGTCACACAACAAGCGATCCGGGAGCTCCTGCGCCACAGGGCTAGCTCTCATA
>NC_034175.2:19947294-19974794 GCF_002021735.2 Oncorhynchus kisutch | reverse complement strand
TACGGACAACTTCTTCAATCTCACGGCTTGGTTTTTGCTCTGACATGCACTGTCAACTGTGGGACCTTATATAGACACGTGTGTGCCTTTCCAAAGGCAATCCAATTAATTGAATTTAGACAGGTGGACCCCAATAAAGTTGTAGAAACATCTCAAGGATGATCAATGGAAACAGGATGCACCTGAGCTCAATTTGGAGTTTCATAGCAAAGGATCTGAATACTTACGTAAATAAGGTATTTTTGTTTTTAAAAAATTATACATTTGCAAAAATGTTTAAAAACATGTTTTTGCTTTGTCATTACGGGGTATTGTGTGTAGATTGATGAGGATTTGTTTTAAATGTAATCAATTTTAGAATAAGGCTGTAATGTAACAAAATGTGGAAAAAGTCAAGGGGTCTGAAAACTTTCCGAAGGCACTGTAGACAATGTCATCCCCACAGTTACTATAAGAACATATCCAAAGCAAAAATCAGGCATTACCTACTGGGCTAGAGCTACCGCTTACAAGAAACGGGACACGGACATGGACACATGCAAGAAAGCCTGCTACGACCTCCGATGAGACATCAAACATGCAAAAGGACAATATAGGAGGAAGGTGGAATCCTATTACACCGGCTCCGATGCTCGTTGTGTGTGGCAGGACTTGCAGACGATAATGGACTGCAAAAGGCAATGCAGCCGTGAGTTGCCCAGCGATGCAGAACTCCCAAACAAACGAAATGCCTTTTATGCTCGCTTCGAGGAATATAACACTGTGCCTTGCGTGAAAGTAGCTGTTTTTCCGGATGACTGTGCGATCTCGCTTTCCGTGGCCGATGTGAGAAAAACGTTTAAACAGGTTAACAATCACAAGGCCGCCGGGCCAGACAGAATACCAGGGCGCATGCGCAGACCAGCTGGCAAGTGTCTTCTCTGACATTTTTTATCTCTCCTTGTCCCAGTCTGTAATCCCAACATGTTTCAAACCATTGTCCCTTTTCCCAAGAGCTCTAAGGTTACCTGCCTAAATGACGATTGTTCTGTCGCACTCACATCTGTAGTTATGAAGTGCTTTGAAAGGCTAGTCATAACACACATCAACACCATTATCCCAGACACCCTACACCCACTCCAATTCACATATCGCCCCAAAAGGTCCACAGAGGATGCAATCTCAATTGTACTTCACACTGCCCTCTCCCACCTGGACAAGAGGGGAAATAACTATGTCAGAATTCTGTTCATAGACTACAGCTCAGCGTTCTACACCATAGTCCCCTCCAAGCTCATCACCAAGCTTGGGACCCAGGGAATGAACCCCTCCCTCTGCAACTGGATCCTGCACTGCCTGATGGGCCGGCCCCAGGTGATGAGGGTAGGCAACAACACATCTGCCACGCTGACCCTCAATACGGGGGATCCTCAGGTGTACGTGCTTAGTCCCCTCCTGTACTCCCTGTTCACCCATGACTGCATGGTCACTCACGACTCCAACACCATCATCAAGTTTTCTGACAACCTGACGATGGAAGACCTGATCACCGACTGGCTGCATCACCGCCTGGTATGGCAAATGCACCGCCCTTGACCGCTATGCCCTATAGAGGGTGGTGCGGACAGCCCAGTTCATCACTGGGTCCGAGCTCCCTGCAATCCATTACCTCTATATCAGGCGGTGTCAGAGGAAGGCCCGAAAAACTGCCAAAGACTCCAGCCACCCAAGCCATAGACCGCCCGGCAACCAGGCTCTAAGACAGCATCTACCCCCAAGCCAAAGACTGCTAAATAGCAAGACTGCTAAATAGTCAATGAATGATACCTGAACTATCTGCACTGACTTTATCTGCACTGACCCTACGCACACTCACTAGACGATATATACACCCTAAATTGACACTCCCACACAAAACCCACACACATTCACGTACATTACATACGTACACACACACACACATAACAAATACACGCATTCCGACACAACACAAACACACATACATACACATTACACACACAGTTTTATATTCATCATATGGTGCTGCTACTCTGTTCTTTATTTTAGTCTTATTATTATCTATCCTGATGCCTAGTCACTTTACCCTGCCTTCATGTACATATCTACCTCAAATACCTTAATATTATCTATCCTGATGCCTAGTCACTTTACCCTGCCTTCATGTACATATCTACCTCAAATACCTTAATATGATCTATCCTGATGCCTAGTCACTTTACCCTGCCTTCATGTACATATCTACCTCAAATACCTTAATATGATCTATCCTGATGCCTAGTCACTTTACCCTGCCTTCATGTACATATCTACCTCAAATACCTTAATATGATCTATCCTGATGCCTAGTCACTTTACCCTGCCTTCATGTACATATATACCTCAAATACCTCGTACCTCTGCGCAATGATCTGGTACTGCTACTTCCTGTATATAGCTCCACAGTGATCTGGTACTGCTACTTCCTGTATATAGCTCCACAGTGATCTGGTACTGCTACTTCCTTTATATAGCTCCACAGTGATCTGGTACTGCTACTTCCTTTATATAGCTCCACAGTGAACTGGTACTGCTACTTCCTTTATATAGCTCCACAGTGATCTGGTACTGCTACTTCCTGTATATAGCTCCACAGTGATCTGGTACTGCTACTTCCTGTATATAGCTTCATTCTTGTGTATTTTATTTTATTATTATTTTTAAACTCGGCGCATGTGACAAATACTATTTGATTTGATTTGACTTATTTGTACTACTTACTGTACTTTGCTTCAAAATCTTTACTCATTGTTTAATTATGGAATGAGTGAGATGGGTAGAAGGCATCCCAACTCTAGTCAGCACTGGGAATGCATGCTAAGAGTGTAGGATTTTTCAGGATGGCCACATGGTAGCTAGACCTCCAATTCTCCCGGGGAATAATAGTTGAGTTCAATTAAGGGCCTCGACCCCATTTCCTCCTCGTTCCCACCCCTCTCTTCTCTCCACGCCAAAGACTATTTGAATAGGCGCTCGGACCTGCCTTATTTGCATATTAAGATTTCCTTACACACACACAAAACATTGGGTCTGTTTTCCACAGTCAATTTTTGCTTATTGTTGCGGGAGATTCACATATGCCGAGCATCAAGCAGGTCGGCATTTCCCGTCAACAGATGGGCATGGTGCCGTATTTACAACCCAGTGCACGTAACTGTGTGGGGTGAACTCGCTCTAAGGTGCAGGCTCTTGCAGAGGACAAACAGGTTTGAACATACTGTGTTATCAGCTGCATTTATCTGCATAGTATTGTCTGCTAGTGGAGCTGGGCCCTATGCCAGGTTCAAGGAGGGAAAGACAATAATGCTTTGTCTCTCCTACTTTTTATTTCTCTCTCCCTCTCGGACACAGAGACGTGAGTCTGGCTCTCTGCAGCTTTCTGCAGCTTTCTGCAGCTCTCAATCCCTCCTCTGACAAGTTCCACAAGTCCAGCCACAACAATGGATTGCAATCTTTTTCTCCCAACTGTCACAGGTTTTTTTTTGTTTCCCCCTCCCGTAAAATATGTTTTGCTTCTACAAGGTCAAATGTGCTTTTGTTTCAGAGTAGACAATGATTGTATAAAGCACCATATTCAATTTGATTGTGTTATAATCCCCCCCCCGTAACAAAAAGAGAATCAGAGTTGGTCGACATCTGCCGGCTTATTTTTCAGTGGTGGACTGATGGGGCTGATAATGACCAAATGAGATTAGAGATAGGTGTTGGCCCTGCCATGTGACTGTGGAGGCAGGCCTCTCTATCTCTCTATCTCTGTCTTTTCCATACAGGGTTTCACAGCAGGGTGTTATTTATTGATGCAGTAGTGTGCGTCCATGTTGTGGAGGGGGAAGGGAGGGAGGGGAAGGGAAGAGGGGTGAATACCGGGCTGTTCCCTGACAGAGCGGGCCTATGCTCTCATTGGCAGCTTGTGACTGCTGCAGACACACACAAACATGGTACGGTGTGCCGCTGCATAGTTGGGTGAATCTTGCGCATGAATTCAGCCATTGTGTTCGGAGCGAAATAAATCAGAGTGCCTGGTTGCTATTTATACTGTGCTATACAATGGGAGCTCTGCTGGGCTGCGTGAGGCCTGCTGCTGAGGAGTTTACTACTCTGTCATTCTGCACCTCTTCGCCCCCTCAGCCCGTGTGCTGACGGTCAGATTGGACGAAAAATCAGGCAGGGTGGTCACTCTCAACACCGCTCCATTCTCCATGCTAATCATTATGAATAAAACATTTTTATTTATAGAGAGCGCTTCACTAACTCTGAGAGAGTTCGAGGTAGTTCAGAATTGGTGAGCAGTGTAAGTACGGCGTATCCAAACACTGTTGTTAGGGGGGAAATGAACAATATGGACGTAGTACACAGAGCAACAGAGATGTTTGGTTCTTATTGAAAGTTCCTGTTTAAACACAGTAACACAATATGCATTGTGCAGCCAACTCAATAACTATTACACCAATTGATGCCGCTTTTACATTTCTGCACAGTCTATCTAAAGCTTTGAAAGTCTGCACAATTTCAAGTGGAAGTTGAAACAATGGTTAAGTCATATATATTACGGTAAACTGGAACACCATTTTCGATTTTTCCACGACGTCACATTGTCATTGTGATTATTAGACAGAAATCCTCACTCCAAGTGAAGTTTTCACGTCACTTTTTTTTTGACCGAAACCAAGTTTTTTCCCCCCTGAGTTTGCTGGCAAGAGAGCCAAGTGCCCCCTCCTCTGACCAGCTCTCCCACCTCTCTTTCTCCCCTCAATGCTTCTGCCAGGCCTGTGGAAGCAATGCAATTAGACAAACACAAACACAACTTCAGCTCTTTAAACCACCAGGAAAAACGCTGACTGTCCACTTGTGTGAGGACAACTAAGGGAAGCTGCCATTTTGACATTAGCTACAATTTTGTGATAATTTTACCAGTTTTTGCAGGAAAAAAATGTAAACTTCTCTGCGTCAAACGTCCTTTACTTTAGTCGTAGAACATTATATCAACAAGTTTTCAGCCAAATATAAATAGCATAGTGACAACATATTAAGAATGTACCTCTTGTTTTTACTGTAGTTATTTTTAACTAGCTAGTTCATTTATGTGAGGACCTACTATGGGGTTCATGTTGGCCTTTTGTTTGACTGACTTTAGTACTTTGGGTTTAATCCTGCTAGTTTGGGGAGTGTTTGAGTTGGATTACTTCATCGTTCCTTGGTAGTGTGGTTCAGTTCTGTTTCTGAAGAGGCGCGGTGGCATGTGGGGGCGAAAAGAGGGGTGTTCCTCAATACCGAATCAGCGGAAACCAACAGACATCAGAGTGGTAACGCGGTCCAAATCCCTCTGCATGCAAATTAAAAAAGGAAACAATAAACGTGGCAGAAGAACAAGGTGGGCACGCAGTCTTTAGGTCCCTTCTACCCCTCTCTCGCTTTTTCTCTCTCTTTCACTCTCTCTCTCTCCCTGTCCTTCTTTCTCTCTTTCTCTCTTCCTTGTTCTGTCCCCCTCTTTCTCCCTCCCTTGCTCCCGGCTTTCTCCAAAACCCTCCTGGGGTTTGATGTGGCTTAGGGGAGGAGTTGGAACAGGGGACAACAGAAATGCTGAGTTATCTCTTGCATGCAGTGTGGTGGTGTGGCTCTGCCCCTGTATGTGTTTGTGTTTGTGTGTGTGTGTGTGTGTGTGTGTGTGTGTGTGTGTGTGTGTGTGTGTGTGTGTGTGTGTGTGTGTGTGTGTGTGTGTGTGTGTGTGTGTGTGTGTGTGTGTGTGTGTTTGTGTGTGTGTGTGTGTTTGTGTGTGTGTGTGTGTGTGTGTGCAGTGTAATCCTGTGGAAATGAAAGGTGCTGCCGCACACTGGCTGGGAGATTACAGTACTGCTCTGTCACGCTGCCAGGACAGACTACCGGCTGAACAGCTTCATCGCTCTCCCTTCTCTCCTCTTTAACTCCCTCTCCCTCTTTCTCCCTCTTTCTCTCTCTCACACACACACTCACATTCTCGCCCTCCCTAAATGAAGCTGCTTTCCCTCCTTCCCTCCCTCGTTCTGCCTGCTCACCCTTTACAGCTCTCTTTCAGCCACGGTCATTTAAAATTCCCTATTTTTCTGTCTGTTTCTCTTCCCTTCCCTTCTCTCTCTCTCTCTCTCTCTCTCTCTCTCTCTCTCTCTCTCTCTCTCTCTCTCTCTCTCTCTCCCTCTCTGTCTCTCTCTCTCTCTGTCTCTCTCTCTCCCTCTCTGTCTCTCTCTCTCTGTCTCTCTCTGTCTCTCTCTCTCTCTCTCTCTCTCTCTCTCTCTCTCTCTCTCGCTCTATCTCTCTCTGTCTCTCTCTCTCTCTCGCTCTCTCTTTCTCTGTCTCTCTCTCTCTCTCTCTCGCTCTCTCTCTCTCTCTCTCACTCTCTCTCTCTCTCTCTCTCTCCCTCATTCTCTACTCTTCATCTCACACTATTTTCTCTCACCCTCTGCTTCAGTTCTGTCATGGTGATCACCCCCCTGCCCTCACACGGCCTAGTTGAGTTCCCTCCACATCCAGCACTGTATAACTGAGTCACAGGACCTCATCACAGAGCTCCATCGACGGGCTCCGTCTCTACTGTACTGTACCGCTCAGCTGCACCCACACAGTCACACACACAAGCTGCCTTTGACTGTGGCTTCTCAGATACATGCCCTGTGTAAATTAATATTGTGTAACTACAGTCCTCTCTCTCATGGCCCTCTGCTGGGCTAGAGTATAATGTGTCATGTGAACTGTTAAATGGGTCCTTCAATTTATGCTACATACTATGAATATATTACATACATGTGTATGTTGTCATAACTATAGGTCACAGAATGTGTTCTTCTGCTGCCTTTGGAATTGTATTATATTGGCATGTTACAGGAATGGGCTAAAAGTTACAGCTAAGGGTATAATCTCCGCCCCTGGTTAGGGTTTCTTTATGTGTGAGTACAACAGTTGAAGTGGAGGGTTAGGCTAAACCTCTCTGTTGTTTCCTTTCGGTAAAGGGCTGGCTGTGTGAGCTTCTGCGTTGGAAGGAGGACCCCAGCCCAGAGAACCGTACGCTGTGGGAGAACCTGTCCATGATTCGCCGCTTCCTGAGCTTGGCCCAGGGGGAGCGTGACGCCATCTACGAACAGGAGAGCACGGCCGGCCAGCAGCAGCACCACGCCGACCGACCCCCGCACATGATGCACATGTCCACTGACCCCATGCAGGTGAGGAGGCAATGACGTGCACATTAATACATACACGCCCGCACACAAGCGCATAAATACACATAGACATGTACTCACACATTTACACACACACGTACCAATGTGCAGTGGACACGCATACACATCCATTGAAGATGAGAGGAGATACACAAGCACAAACACCAACTTTGATGTCTGTACCCACAGAACCCAAACCTGATGTATATGTCCCACACAGATCCACTACAGGTGAGAGAGAGAATTTATATTCTATCATTTATGTTGTGATTTCAAATAAGCAACCGGTATTATCCCTTAGTTTACATTGTAATTATCTGGTGTTCGTAAAAACCAGCAGTAATGGAACATTTCTACAAATTAGCTCTATATTAATCACAAACAGAGTAACAGTCAAAATGTTTGTTTTTAATGAAATACTTTTTAAAGTTACTTTTAACTTAATTTTTCTTTTTAAAAAGGCAGCTTGCAAATGAACACAAAAGCATGAGACTCACGTTAAACTTTAAAAATTGTGAATTATTAACATAAATACTTATATTAAACATAGTGGCAGCTGAATGGTGATTGATCAGTTATTTTGTTAGCCAGAAACATATGGCCAGTCCCATACAAAACCACCAGTGTAGAAATACCATAATCAGGTTTTTCTCATCGAGCCTAATATCAGATTAAAAAAGTGAAAGAAATTTAGCAATTTGGGATACTTCGCAGAAAAGTTAACCGCTAATGAAATAGAAATGATTTGGCTTCCAGTAAAATGTTTCAGTACTGTAATGCATAGAGGAACTACTGACACTTCAGAATACTTATTGGTGTTGGCGTTGATCCTCTGTCAACCCAGGTCAGTCGACTAATTAAAAAGCTTGTTCTCAAGAGAGACCTGTTGCAAAACAGTGACGCACAGATGTGGAGAGAAGCCGGCACTCATTGGCTAACCTTCCTTTATTAAAGCTCCCTATATGTGTGTTGTAGTGTATAATGGGATCTTTGAGTGAAGATGTGCAGCTGGCTGATAAGCTATTTGTAAAGTGCTGTGTTTTCTAAACTTCATTACCAAACTCCAATACGAGTGTGTCTGACTCAGGGGGAAAATAACTGTTGCGTGTTCAATAGAGAGCACGAGTTGCCCACTCAACCGTCTCTCCACTCAAACAATGAGACATTTTAGGAGTAATGTGTAATGTGTTTACACTAGCGGGATACTGACGGCAAAGCAAAGCCATCGTTAGCATTCTCACACACATGGCAATCGGCGGTGATCGCGTTTTGAATTGTACACATTGAGTTTGTTTATCGCGGTCTGGCAATATCATTTGAATGGGGTCTGATAAGCTTGACAGTACCAATCAGAATGGACAGGTTCCGTGTGAATTCCCAGCATCTCAGTGTCCTTGTACGTGTTTGTGTGTGTGTGTGTGTGTGCGTGCAGGTTTGTATGTGAGTACTGGTGCCTCTACCCCACAATGAAAGACACAATTTCCGCATGAAAAAAGAATCCCAAGAACTGATTACATTCAATAAGATATGGCATGGAAATTCCTCCAGCGGAGCGCCTGTTCTGTACACAGTGGGCCCATTCTACACAACTCAATTGAGTTGAATTAAAGGCGTTATTAAGTCGCCGATAAGTGTTCACTGATAACATCCTGCCTCTTGTTTCCCCCACCCTCCTTTTCCCACCACAGTCTCAGACCCATCAACCGCCCCAGCAACAGCAGCAGCAGCAGCACCAGCCCCTCATGTCCCTCCAGCACCCCTCCCAACCTCCACTGTCCCAGCAGCCCATGCAACAGCAGCAGCAGCAACCACCCATGGGCCCCCGGCTTCCCCCTCGCCAGCCCTCCACCGCCTCCCCGGCAGAGACAGAGGACCAGGCCCGCGGCGGCGGGGGCACCAAGGCTCGCTCCGGCGGGGGCAAGATCTCCCAAGAGGCCCTAGGCATTCTGCAAAGCTTCATCCAGGACGTGGGGATGTACCCAGACGAGGAGGCCATCCACACCCTGTCGGCCCAGCTGGACCTGCCCAAGCTCACCATCATCAAGTTCTTCCAGAACCAGCGCTTCTACGTCAACCACCCGGCCAAGCCGCCCAAGGAACCCAGCAACAGCAGTAGCAGCAGCCCGGCCTTCGAGGAGGAGCTGTCGGACTTCAGGGAGGGCAGTGCCGAGCTGCTGAAGGAGCTGGAAGAGAGCACACAGACCAACAGCACCATCTTCTCCATCAAGATCGAGGAGCACCTGGCCCGCTCCGAGGCCCTTTTAGAATCTGACCACGAGACCAAGGAGTAGAGAGAGCGTCCCCCAGTCTGAACACTGCTGAAAGAGTAGTGCGACTGTACACACAGTGACTGAAATCAATGCTGAAGGGTAATGGTCTGGCTAGCGCAGTGCGACCACTGCGAGAGTAAAGAGTAGTGGTTTTATCAATGCAGAGTCTGGACTCTATGCGTACGAGTAGCATTTATATATCAATGCAGACTGAAAGGCTACGCAACGCTAGCATTCTCACACTGGAACCCCCCCATTTCCACAGACTACAGTAATACGAATAAGTATTGCTTTTTCTGATTTTGTAAAACTTGTATTATTCACTGTAAAGACTGATGCATCATTTAAATAACCTGCACAAAAAATTCTTCTAAGTATGTTGCCGTGGATATTTGCTGACTGCACTTAATGTCTGTTGTTTTACACTGATTTCCTTTCTCTTTGAGCTACTGATATTATAATAAGAAGCCCCCATGGAGTTTGATAGGACTTTGATAGGTGTTTACGTATGTGGTGTTAACTGGATTTAAAAAAAATGCATATTAAATCGAGGACCAAGTGGATGACAAGGCCTTAATGATGAGGTACTAAGTCTGGAAGCCTGCTGGCAAATTAGTTATTCTTTGAAAATGCGGAGAAACATG
This sequence comes from Oncorhynchus kisutch, assembly GCF_002021735.2. Classification (NCBI taxonomy): domain Eukaryota; kingdom Metazoa; phylum Chordata; class Actinopteri; order Salmoniformes; family Salmonidae; genus Oncorhynchus; species Oncorhynchus kisutch. Next base: position 19,964,657 of record NC_034175.2, on the reverse strand, counting down.
ACGGTGATTACGGATCACTCAAACTCTGGAATGCAAACCGCACCCCAGGTGCGTCGCCGAGAATAGCTCAATCGTTACATATTATTTGTTAGGAAGAAATATAAATATATATATAGACATTATATTAACTGTAAAAAAAAAGTAAAAAAAATACAGTCTTAAAGAAACTATGCCAATAAATGCCTTGTACTATATGGCACTGCCGATTAGATTATTTTGCAAAACCTTTGTCACTGTACTTTCTGAATCAGCCACACAGTTTAAAAATGTGAATCAAAAACTCTGTTTTTTGTTGTCTTCTACATTATTTATTTGCAGTTCATGCAGTGTTTCTGATGTAATTACTTTTTGGGGAAAGTTTGTTACATAGCCTTTTTTTTTTTTTCAATGATCCTTTTCTATTTATAAATGTAATTTTGATGGGCAGTAAAAACAAAAAGTGTCTTAACGTTTTAAATGGACAATGTGCTTTAAAGGTTGCCTATAAAAGTGCTGTATGTCAAGCAACTCATGCTACAAGCTTCACAATTAATGTTGTATGCAATTTTTACTATCATGCAAATAAGCTTAGGTAAATTACTAACCTATAGAACACCTTAGAGAGAAAAACATATGCAATCTGTGTGAATATCAATGTCTGCAATGTGTCTTCCTTTGGTTAACAATCCAATTCAAGCTATTCCTGTATAAATATCCTGTATAAAAAAGTGTTTCTTTTTTATGAGTTTATTTCAATGAGAACACCAGTTATTTTGTTACAACTGACTGTTTTATAAGTGTTTCTCGGTTTCTTTATGCAGAAATTGTCTAACTAGGAGTGGTTCTTTATTGTTAATTACACAATTAAACTGTTTGTATTGTACCCCAGATTCTTGCCATTCATGTGACCACTCTACTTGCACCTATAGAACAAGATGTCACTTACCATATTCAACAGTATGTAACAACATATAATGACTTTTCAGTCAAATTAGATTATTTTTTATCCTAAAAAGTGTAATACTTCTAAGTATCACAATTTATATTTGTCCTTTTTTTATTTCTATGCAAAAGTTAACACTTAACAATATGTGCATATCCAATACCTTTGAAAAACACTGTACATGAGCTCCACTCTTGCATCTTTTATCTTGATACTCTCCTGAGCGTCTGAAGTAGCTGTGAGACCTGAAAAGTAAATAAAAGTGGGGTGTTAATTCCTGTGCTAACGAAGCCCTCTTTAGGGAGATAACGTGTCAAAACAGCACAGGTGCCCTGACCTTTCCCTGAACCCCAGGTGAAATCAGGTGTTTGTCTGCTCCACACAGAAATTACCTTTACCTGTTAACACCCTCAGATATGTGCCAGCCAGTCTGGGCTGGATTCCCTCGAGGTTTTGCTCTTTTTTTCCTTTTTCAAAATAAAGACCAGTGTAACATTGTGTGTGTTTGAAGCAAAGGAGGAGAAATGCACAGATGCTTGAATCACATATTCACATAAGGGGATTCTAAGGGCTTCAATCACCGGAGATTTGAGTTCTTGAGCACATTAAGTTATTTATAATTCAAGGGGAAATGGTCACAGTAGTTTAATATACACTGTACACTTTTAGAAGAAAAGGTGCTATCTAGAACTTAAAATGGTTCTGTCCCCATGGGAGAACCCTTTGAAGAACCCTTTTTGGTTCCGGGTAGAACCATTTTGGTTCCAGGTAGAAAACCCTTTTGGCTTCCATGTAGGACCCTTTCTATAGAGAGTTCACGTAGAACCCCGAAAGGGTTCTCCCTGGAAACAAAAAGAGTTCTCCCTGGAAACGGGACAGCCGTAGAACCATTTTTTTCTAAGAGTGTACATACCAGGGTTGGGATCAAATCTGAATTGTGTTACAAATGGCTCTTTAATTCAAATCTGAATCTTGAATTTGAATTGGCCACACCCTGCTTGAAGCAGAATTTGAATTGGATTAAAAGTAGAATTGAATGAAATTAGATTAAATTAAATTAAAATGGCTCATTTATCACCATAGAAATGTGTATTTTGACATAATGTATGGTTACCAAAAATTTGAAACATTTCATTTTTAATACTCATTATTCTAAAACAATTTTAAGTACACTGGTCTGGAAATATTCTAAGATCATGTTATAGGTTGTCTATAATAATTCATAATTCCCATAAAAACATGTTAAAAAATATCTGATTTTTTAAAATCAAATACTGCAGTATGGAAGGGAACATTATCTAACATGTCATGACAAAGAAAAATACAGTTTTGCATCTTTGAGTTATAATCAAACTAATATCTGAAATTGTATGTGTATTATCAAATCAAACTTCATTGGTCATGTACACGGTTTAGCAGATGTTATAGTGGGTGCAGTGAAATGCTTGTGTCACTAACTCCTAACAGTGCAGTAAAATGTCAAACAAGTACATAAATAATAAAAAACTAAAAACAAGAAATCAAGAAATATCAGAACGAATCCAATTAACAACCCAAATAACACTGTATCAGTCATCCAAATGCAATTTATGCGTATATAAACTGAAAATATATACTATAAATTATATGTACAGCAGTAGAAGAGAAATGGAAAGTGTGTCTCTATATACTGTGCATCTGGAAAGTATTTAGATGCCTTGACTGTTTCCACATTTTGTAACGTTACAGCCTTACTCAGTACTTTGTTGGAGCACCTTTGGCAGCGAATACAGCCTCAAGTCTTTTTGGGTATGACACTACAAGCTTAGCAAACCTGTATTTGGGGAGTTTCACCCATTCCTCTCTGCAGATACTCTCAAGCTCTGTCAGGTTGGATGGGGAGCTTCGCTGCACAGCTTTTTTCAGGTCTCTCCAGAGTTGTTAGATCAGGTTCAAATCCGTTTCTGGCTGGGCACTCAAGGACATTCAGAGTCCATTGTCCTGATGGAAGGTGAACCTTTGCCCCAGTCTGAGCGCTCTGGGGCAGGTTTTCATGAAGGATCTCTCTCTACTTTGCTCCGGTCATCTTTCCCTCTATCCTGAATAGTCCCCCAGTCCCTGCCGTTGAAAAACCTCCCCACAGCATGATGCTGCCACCACCATGCTTCACGGTAGGGATGATGCCAAGTTTCCTTCAGACGTGACGCTTGGCATTCAGGCCAAGAGTTTAATCTTGGTTTCATCAGACCAGAGAATCTTGTTTCTCATGGTCTGAGAGTCCTTTAGGTGCCTTTTGGCAAACTCCAAGCAGCAGTCACTGAGGAGTGGCTTCAGTCTGACCACTCTACCATAAATGACTGATCGGTGGAGTGCTGCAGAGATAGTTGTCTTTCTGGAAGGAACTCCCATTTCCACAGAGGAACTCTGGAGCTCTGTCAGAGTGACCATCAGGTTCTTGGTCACATTCCTGACCAAGGCCCTTCTCTCCCGATTGCTCAGTTTAGCCAGGCGGCCAGCTCTGGGAAGTGTCTTGTTGGTTCCAAACTTCTTCCATTTAAGAATGATAGATGCCACTATGTTCTCAGGGACCTTCAATGCTGCAGACATTTTTAGTACCCTTCCCCAGATCTGTGCCTCGACAAAATCATGTCTCAGAGCTCTATGGACAATTCCTTCGACCTCATGGCTTGGTTTGTACTCGGACTCTGATGAAGTGCTTTGAGAGACTAGTCAAGGACCATATCACCTCCACCCTACCTGACACCCTAGACCCACTCCAATTTGCTTACCGCCCAAATAGGTCAACAGACGATGCAATCTCAACCACACTGCACACTGCCCTAACCCATCTGGACAAGAGGAATACCTATGTGAGAATGCTGTTCATCAACTACAGCTCGGCATTTAACACCATAGTGCCCTCCAAGCTCGTCATCAAGCTCGAGACCCTGGGTCTCGACCCCGCCCTGTGCAACTGGGTACTGGACTTCCTGATGGGCCGCCCCCAGGTGGTGAGGGTAGGCAACAACATCTCCACCCCGCTGATCCTCAACACTGGGGCCCCACAAGGGTGCGTTCTGAGCCCTCTCCTGTACTCCCTGTTCACCCACGACTGCGTGGCCACGCACGCCTCCAACTCAATCATCAAGTTTGCGGACGACACAACAGTGGTAGGCTTGATTACCAACAACGACGAGACGGCCTACAGGGAGGAGGTGAGGGCCCTCGGAGTGTGGTGTCAGGAATATAACCTCACACTCAACGTCAACAAAACTAAGGAGATGATTGTGGACTTCAGGAAACAGCAGAGGGAACACCCCCCTATCCACATCGATGAATCAGTAGTGGAGAGGGTAGTAAGTTTTAAGTTCCTCGGCGTACACATCACAGACAAACTGAATTGGTCCACCCACACAGACAGCATCGTGAAGAAGGCGCAGCAGCGCTGAAGAAATTCGGCTTGACACCAAAAGCACTCACAAACTTCTACAGATGCACAATCTGACTGTTAAACAGCCACCACTAACATTGAGTGGCTGCTGCCAACACACTGACTCAACTCCAGCCACTTTAATAATGGGAATTGATGGGAAATTATGTAAAATATATCACTAGCCACTTTAAACAATGCTACCTAATATAATGTTTACATACCCTACATTATTCATCTCATATGTATACGTATATACTGTACTCTATATCATCTACTGCATCTTTATGTAATACATGTATCACTAGCCACTTTAACACTTTAACTATGCCACTTTGTTTACATACTGATCTCATATGTATATACTGCAATACTTTCCGAATGCACTGTACATGGGACAGCAGTTGGCTGTTTGTGTGTGTGTTTGTGTGTATGTGTGTATGTGTGTGTGTGTGAGTATACACTACTGGTCAAACTTTTTAGAACACCTACTCATTCAAGGGTGTTCTGCTCCTTACTCCTTACTTTGTCCTGCACCTTTTTGCACACATACAGTACTCCCGCACACTCACTCACACAAAACACACACACAGCTCATACACACAGAGACTCCTGCACTCATATACACTACCAGTCAAACACTTTAGGACACCTACTCATTCAAGGGTTTTCTTTATTTGTACTATTTTCTGCAAAACTATGAAATAGTGAGTGTGCGGGAGTACTGTATGTGTGCAAAAAAGTGCAGGTAGGACAAAGTGCGGTGCAGGTAGATGGCTAGTGATGGCTGTTCAACAGTCTGAAGGCCTGGTGATAGAAGCTGTTGCCAAGCCTCTTGGGCACTGCTCTGATGCACCAGTACCATCTGCCAGACTGTAGCAGAGTGAACAGTCCGTGGCCCGGCTGACTGATGTGCTTAATAATCTTCTTGGCCTTCTTTTGACACTGAGTGCTGCAAATGTCCTGGAGGGCAGGCACCGTGCCCCCGTTGGTGCGTTGGGCTGACCTCTCCACCCGCTGAAGAGCCATGTGGTTGAGGACGGTGCAGTTGCCATACCAGGCAGTGATGCAACCCTACAGAATGCTCTCAATGGTGCATCTATAGAATTATTTGAGGGTCTTAGGGGCCATGCTGAATTTCTTCAGCCGCCTGAGGTTGAAGAGGTGCTGTTGTGTCTTTTTCACCCCGGTGTCGATGTTACGGGACCATTGATGTGCACCCCAAGGAACTTGATGCTTTTGACCCTTCCCACAGCCGCTCTGTCTATGTGGATTGAGGCATGCTATCTGATCTGTCTCCTGTAGTCCACGATCAGTTCCATGGTTTTGTTGACGTTGAGGGAGAGGTTATTGTCCTGGTACAACTCCACCAGGGCTCTAAACTCCTCCCTGAGCTAGAGTCGTGCATGGCCACGCAGTCGAGGGTAAACAGAGAGTACAGGAGGGGACTAAGCACACACCGCTGGGGGTCCCCCGAGTTGACCAGCATGGCGGAGGAGTTGTTGCCTACCCTCACCACATGGGGTCAGCCCGACAGGAAGTCAGGGACCCAGTTGCACAGGGATGAGAGCTTTGCATTAAATAAGTTGCATATCCTTACGATGAAAGATTTGTGAAATGAATGTCTCAATTGGTTTGAATTGCTATGATTTAAATTATGCTTCCTTTAATTCTAAATCTATTCAAATTGCATCTTCCTGTGGGGAGTGGTCAATTCAAATTTAATTCAAATTCATCGTTTGAATGGAATTAAATGTGGAAATTCCGAATTGATCCCAACCCTGGTTCATATAGTAGACCGACAGAAGACGTACCTCACACTTACTCAAGTACACACAGTTTAAACAGTTGTTTGACTTGATTGACCTATGAGAAGCTTTAATATCTTCACATCCTTAACACGGGTCTAACCTGTGTAGTTCCAAGCTATCTCCAACATATTCTCCAACTCCATTCTCACTGGTGTTGACCGAGGGCTCTAGTTGTTTGTCTCAGCTTCAGAGTTTGTTCTATTAAGTTGGTAGTATAATACACAGGGCCGGTCCCAGGCATAAGTGGCATAAGCGGTCGCTTAGGGCCCCCGGCCGCTAGGTGGACTCCGAACTCGCTCAAGTTTTCAACAACTGTTATGTCAGTCACTGACAGTCACTCAATTAGCCCATGTCAGCAAAACATTTTTAGATTGGTAAATGAGTCTAGCCAGCTTCTAAACATGTAGTAATCATGGTCAATTATCGACCAGGCACCCAGGGCACGTGACCATGGGTCCTGACCTCCAGGGTGCCCACATAGATTTTTTTTGTCACTTTTACACAGATATCATCTGAACATGGCATAATGCATGGCAAAATGTGTAGAATGGCATGAAAGTAGTTTAAAACACTGTGACATTTTCTCTCTCCGCCCCATAGCAAAATGTGTATAATTACAGAAAATGTGCTTTAAACCACAAAACTTTCTCTACACCCCATGGCAAAATGTGTATAATTGCACTAAATTAACTTTAAAGCTAACAAAATTCTCTCCGCCCTTCAAGTGGGGACCACTAAAATGTTTTACCTGCGAGGTGGGGAACCCCCAAACCAAATCTTGCTTAGGGTCACCAAAAAGCTCGGGCCGACCACTATAATACAGATACCTAATACTTCGACACTTGCAGTGGGATGGTTTGGGCAGGAATCTCCAGCACATTGAAGGATGTTGAGTATCATCATGGGCGGTCTTTGTAGGAGGAGGAGCTAGAACCCATAGGGCGGTGCAAGCGTTGCCCGGGTTTGGCTGGGGTAGGCTGTCATTGTAAATAAGAATTTGTTCTTAACTGACTTGCCTAGTTAAATAAAGGTTAAATAAAAGAAGAAGAAAAAGGAAGAGATGTAAGATCTTAATTTGATCACTCTTTTGTTTGCTGAGAATTTTCCTGCAAATGAGGAAATGCACATTTGTAGTGTATTTCAGTTTTACAAAGACTTCTAAAGTGTGTAATTTCCATGTTGAAATGTCAGAATTTGCCCTAACGAATAATGTATCAAACCCTGCAAAAATGTCCATTAATTACAATAATTTCCTGTTGCTGCAGGATTATTTTCCTGCTGTAGCAAACTGGCTCAAATTAAGATCCTTCACCTATAAGCCCCCCACAGCCTTTTATTGACAGACGTCACTATACCCTCTTAACACATTCTCTGGTGCAATATGCCCCTAAATAACACTCTGCCATCTCATAAACACATAAAAAATAGACACAATGTTTTCACAATTACAATGGAGATTCTGATGATTCAGGGGCCTCCTTACCTCAGGCCTCGACCACTGCCATTGGCTATGTAAGAAGTTAGCGGGCTATGGAAATACTGTGAGGAAACGCTTTACGTTGAGCGACATGGCTTCTTCCACTTTTCCCTCTATGGCCTTACAATTGTGGGAATGAGGTAGAGATAGTAGTCACCTTAATCATACTTGTCGAGGGAGATTTGTGTCACTGGCACCCAATGTGGGTCTAGCATTGCCCTGTTCTGTCTGTCATTTGTTGATGTACTGAAAGCTATTTTAAGATGGAGATATCCAACCCATAATGCGGTTCAATAACCCAACAATGCTCTATTGTTCCTTGAAAACAGCAGAGGATACCTTGTTGTAGGCAGTAATGGGGAAGCCAGGGAGGAGCGTACTGAGGTCTAAGTGGAGGATGATCATTTAACAACACACCATTTACACACCAAGCCATGCATGTGCTGTATTTAAAAGCCCGGTGCCGCTGATTTATCGGCTAAGGCCTTGGTAATGTTTCTGCAACGTTTACCTCCAGATTAATAGGGACGTTATACTCCGGTTGCTGCACAACAATGGCAGCCAGGTCTGCCACGTGCAGAGGAGTCCTCCTTGGCTCAGCAGTCTACCTACAAGTCTCTGGGACTGCGCAGTAAATCAAACAGGAAATGCAGCAGAAAGCCTAATAAAGTTATTCTAATGATAGCGATCTCCGCATAATCGCCCAGTGTATATCAGGAAGTTATCCCTCTCCTCTCCTGCTGAATCGTTTGGCAAAGCCAAAATGCTTTAGATGTTGTTTTTGTATTCCGAATTGAAGGAGCGGAAACAGAAGGATAGGGTTTGAGAATTAATAACATCAATCGCCATGTTACTTTTCCCCGCTGCGCTCTTGCCCTTTGCCCTCCAGTTTTTAGCAGAGCAGATTAAACATAGGATCAGCTCAGGGGGATTGAGCATCTTTCTGAACACATTACTTTAAGCAACACTTACATGAATATGCATGGCAATTCTTAGAAAAACTAGCACAAGGCTCCATATTATCATAATACATTTTATTATCATGTTTTAATTTTCTTTTCAGTATGCGCTAAACATGTTTTCACTCAGGTGGCATTGCTATAACATAGTGAAGTCCACTGAAGGACTACTTTCAGTGGTAAACAGTGATGACTAGGCCACAGAACTGCCCCACTAAATAGAGCTCAAATTTGTTCTTTCTTCGGGGACGATAGAAACGTATAATTCAGTGAATGGTTTATAAACTGAACATATTCATGTAATGTCATTCAAAAAGGTAACATAGAGGTCACATTTACGGATATAATAGTGTTTGCAGGAAACACAGGTTATAGGTCACACGTTTGACTTTGTTTACCCGTATGTCCTTTGATCCATTGCCCTGGGAAAACTTAGGTCAGTGGCAAGTTGTATATTGTCTAGGCTTTGACTGATCCCTGTTACAATATTGAGGTTTATCGTCAGGACAGACAGGCACATCTCGCTCTTTTATCACCCTCTCTGCTCCCAGCCAAAACAACGTTTGTGTGTAAAGTGAAGCAGTCATAACAGCATAGCCATGTTTCCTCTGCACACTGAGGCTATTCACCTCTGTGTTGACAAGTCATGTCTGCTGTGCGAGACGTGGAGCCACGGACAGATAGATGCCTGGAGAATTTTCTTTTAAATGCAGCTTGTCTTTAAAGACTTCAAATCAAATCAAATCAAATCCAATTTTATTTATCACATACACATGGTTAGCAGATGTTAATGCGAGTGTAGCAAAATGCTTGTGCTTCTAGTTCCGACAATGCAGTAATAACCAACAAGTAATCTAGCTAACAATTCCAAAACTAGTACCTTATAGACACAAGTGTAAGGGGATAAAGAATATGTACGTAAAGATATATGAATGAGTGATGGTAGAGAGCGGCATAGGCAAGATACAGTAGATGGTATTGAGTACAGTATATACATATGAGATGAGTATGTAAACAAAGTGGCATAGTTAAAGTGGCTAGTGATACATGTATTACATAAAGATGCAGTAGATGATATAGAGTACAGTATATACGTATACATATGAGATGAATAATGTAGGGTATGTAAACATTATATTAGGTAGCATTGTTTAAAGTGGCTGATGGTGGTGATATATTTTACATAATTTCCCATCAATTCCCATTATTAAAGTGGCTGGAGTTGAGTCAGTGTGTTGGCAGCTGCCACTCAATGTTAGTGGTGGCTGTTTAACAGTCTGATGGCCTTGAGATAGAAGCTGTTTTTCAGTCTCTCTGTCCCAGCTTTGATGCACCTGTACTGACCTCGCCTTCTGGATGATAGCGGGGTGAACAGGCAGTGGCTCGGGTGGTTGTTGTCCTTGATGATCTTTATGGCCTTCCTGTGACATCGGGTGGTGTAGGTGTCCTGGAGGGCAGGTAGTTTGCCCCCGGTGATGCATTGTGCAGACCTCACTACCCTCTGGAGAGCCTTACGGTTGTGGGCGGAGCAGTTGCCGTACCAGGCGGTGATACAGCCCGACAGGATGCTCTCGATTGTGCATCTGTAGAAGTTTGTGAGTGCTTTTGGTGACAAGCCGAATTTCTTCAGCCTCCTGAGGTTGAAGAGGTGCTGCAGAAATCATTGTGAAAGTGAAGTGTCTTCTCTGACGCATCAACAGTTTAGTGTGTAGACCTTGCATTCCAGATGTGGAATAACTGAATGGCCACTGAAGCCCAGAGCTTAGCTGCCCTAACTTACCTCAGCTCTCACAATGCCATAGCCTGTATTGTATACATTGAATACAATAATTCCAAGCACCTACTGTTTAAGTCCAAGCACCTTGTCTATCAGTCAATATTAAAATGTTCCCCAGCAACTACACAGTTGAAAGACCCACCGTAGCCATTTCCTTAAGTCTATAAACAATACATTTTCTATTAACACAAGGAAGTTGACTCGATACACAATTGTATGTGTAAACCTCACCCTGCATACATATGCAGCCCACTATACGCTCATCATTGTGTAACATGTCTCTTTAAGAGGATAAGCTCTGGTCAGCAGGGTATTGTACCCACAAACCATGGGATGGGAGGATGAATCTACCCGTGGTTCTCCTCTCCAAAGGCAAACAACCTCACAGTACTTACTGTTCACCCGGTGAGGGAGACCATTACGCTGAACAACAAATCATCCCTATTTACAGTCTGTGGCCTGTTGTTCACATTCTAGGAATTTAGCTCAAGTGGCCTCTTGTTATTTGAAGTAATCATTGAACCCATTTTCCTTTTCTAAACCTGTCTCCCCGCGTTCATTTTAAAGCAATAACTCATCGATGAACAACACCACTCGACAGTAACCACTCGTTTCGATGGCTCCACTTAGGCAGTGACCAAAACAGACTCCCCGCAAAAAGTCACCTCACAATTCACCGCCATCGCTTCATTATCTAACTGTAGTGTGTCACCACTTGTTCCATGAATTACAGTTAATATATTCAAAGTTGAGGTTATTTTGTAAACCGACATTGGCGTGGTGTGTTGTACTGGGGACTTTATATTTTTGTGGAAAAAGTGATGACCCACGTGGGCAAAAACAGCTTGGATCAATGTTGTTTCCATGTCATTTCAACCCAAATAATCTGTATGATGACGTTGAATCAACGTGGAAAACTGATTAGATTTACAAAAAAAATCATCAATCCCATGGGCATTTCGTCTTTCGCCCAACTTTAAACTAACGTAAATACATTTTTTGTTGATTTCACATTGAATTCAAAGGTTTCTACTAAGCTAACATATGGAATTGTTTTAAAATGGTCATGCCAAGGATCATTTAGCTATTTCTCTTTGAATTTTAGGACCCCTGTAAGTATAAATGTTTCTTATTTAAAACTTATTTGATGGATTTAATTTGTCCTTACTGCTATTAGCCCATAGAAACGTATTGAATTACACATTCATACATGGCAAAAAATAAATGAAAAGGAAATATATTTTGTCTGTCCTATATCTGAGCGATATAAGAAAGTTCAGTGTCGTAGAGCCAAACTTGTTAGTGAGAGTCTCACCTTCTAATGGTGGAGTCATATTAGTATGTAGCCCAAACCGTTCGGACGCTACAGACAGAAGTTGGCACATCGACGGCACCGACTTCAGACGAGTCCCGTGACACTTGTGGGGGTCATAGAATGTTTCGTCTTTCCAGAGAGGGGTCAATTTAGTTTGTAGCGCAAACCGTTCGGAAGCTACATACGTTTTCGGTAGAAGAACGATTTTCAGGGTGTCTCATGGTCTGACAAACACTGCTGTGGCACTGCCACCTTCCACTGCAGATGCAAAAGACTGACATCGGTGGATGAGGTTAATTGAGATGTAGCAAATGCAAAAACCAGATATCTCTATCTTAAACTGATGGATTTTGATGTGGATTTTTTAAATTATGCTAATTCGAGTAGGCCTAGATGTGACAGAGTATAGGGGACAGAGTAGGACCTGGATGTGACAGAATAGACCTAGATGTGACAGAGTATAGGGGACAGAGTAGGCCTAGATGTGACAGAGTAGGTCTAGATATGACAGAGTATAGGGGACGGAGTAGGCCTAGATGTGGCAGAGTATATTGGACAGAATAGGCCTAGATGTGACAGAGTATAGGGGACAGAGTAGGCCTAGATGTGACAGAGTAGGTCTAGATATGACAGAGTATAGGGGACAGAGTAGGCCTAGATGTGACACATCTGGGCTACTGTAGGTTTCAATTAATAACTATGTATTACTATAAGATACTGCTAATATTAAGACAGGGATCTGCCATTCCAGGTGTCCTGACCTGCTCCTCTCTGGACCAGGCAACCCACATAGCAGGAGGTCTGAAGGTGTGATACTCCTCTTCTCTGACCATCTTTACACAGAGACAGATGGGAAACGCTGCAATGCACCGGTATACGTCTTTATAACAGGCACCACGGTCTAACAGAGCTCACGCAAATAATCAAGTGGTCTTAACACCCGCCTTCACTCATTATTGCTTTTTTACAATTTTCCTAGAGTGACATAAGTTATAAAAAAGCACACATTTTTGGATCTAATTCCGGAATTGTAAGGTATCGATGAATATCATTTACAGGTGGATATTATACTGTGGCCCATTTCTGGACTTAACTGCGGCCTTCCTCAGGTTCCCAAGATGTTGTAACAGTTGTGAGGCCTTCAGCACTATGTTCCTCTCCTTTGGAGTAGAGGCGGTTCAATTGCCTTAACAGCTGTGGAGGGGAAGAACAACTCGTTAGCTCTGTGCATTTTAAGTCATCAAATCCCGAACCTCCTCACCTACTCCTCATTTGCAAAGGGGACAGTTGTGAGGTGCTAATTAACATGGTAAAGAGAACTAATCTGATGGAAGCCAGGATTTCAGAGGGGCATCTGTATTCTCATACACTCACAGAAGGTGTTACTTTCATGTTTAATTAATTAAGCATTCTCTTTAACTGTATCTTGACAAATAGGAGCCAATTAGAAATAAAGGAGAAATGTTTATAGCTAATTAATGGTGGATTTCAAGGGAAAAAGTGTAATGTGCAGGTACAGTAAAGCCCCCTTTACTACCGTCATCGTGAAGCTGTAGTTTACACCTATACTGAAGTTGGGTATGAAGGCTTTATATGTTGGTTGGTTGCTCAAAGAAGTTAAATCAAGTCAATTCTATGATACCGGGTGGTCATATGATGCAATCCATTTTCTGTTGTCGGTCTCTGCTCCAAAGGGTTTGAAGGCAAAAGGTTTGAATCTTTTATATTGTAACTTTTGTGAGGCAAGTAATTGTCAACGGAATGTGCATAAAGATGGCAGAATTCAGATATGATGTCATTGTTTTAGCACTCTCCACTATCCAACTACAGTGTGCAATATGGTTTAATGTGCCAATAAAACAGCACAATCTACTTTCCCGGTTGAAGAAATTGCCAGCTTCTTGGAACTAAAACTGGGATCATGTATACTCAATACCCTACTCAACAAATTGGATGCAGTCTATCACAGTGCAATCCGTTTTATCACCAAAGCCCCATATACTACCCACCATTGCGACCTGTACGCTCTCGTTGGCTGGCCCTCGCTTCATACTCGTCGCCAAACCCACTGGCTCCATGTCATCTACAAGACCCTGCTAGGTAAAGTCCCCCCTTATCTCAGCTCGCTGGTCACCATAGCATCTCCCACCTGTAGCACACGCTCCAGCAGGTATATCTCTCTAGTCACCCCCAAAACCAATTCTTTCTTTGGCCGCCTCTCCTTCCAGTTCTCTGCTGCCAATGACTGGAACGAACTACAAAAATCTCTGAAACTGGAAACACTTATCTCCCTCACTAGCTTTAAGCACCAACTGTCAGAGCAGCTCACAGATTACTGCACCTGTACATAGCCCACCTATAATTTAGCCCAAACAACTACCTCTTTCCCAACTGTATTTAATTTTAATTAATTAATTTATTTTGCTCCTTTGCACCCCATTATTTTTATTTCTACTTTGCACATTCTTCCATTGCAAAACTACCATTCCAGTATTTTACTTGCTATATTGTATTTACTTTGCCATCATGGCCTTTTTTGCCTTTACCTCCCTTCTCACCTCATTTGCTCACATTGTATATAGACTTGTTTATACTGCATTATTGACTGTATGTTTGTTTTTACTCCATGTGTAACTCTGTGTCGTTTTATCTGTCGAACTGCTTTGCTTGATCTTGGCCAGGTCGCAATTGTAAATGAGAACTTGTTCTCAACTTGCCTACCTGGTTAAATAAAGGTAAAATAAATAAATAAAATAAAATACTCTGCTAATAACCATTCTAAAATGTGTATTGGTGAGCAATGTATAATACAACAAGCAAGGAATTTACAGTAAGTGCATGGACCGCCGCTATTTCTCCGTCCCCACTTTAAAGTAGTAGGAACAAATGATTGTGTCAGTGTTTCCCAGAGGGTCTCAATTAGTAGGGAAAACATAAGAAGTATAACAGATAGTATAGAAAACCAAGAAAATTTGGTATAAATTCACTCGCTTGTAGCACATTTACACTATGTCCCGGAACTGTGCTGTGTTGTTGATTGGTACGTTTTGGGTATGATTTTGCTTTGACTGAATAACCAAAGCGTATGTTTTAAATATGAATTCCAGTGTGTTAGTGCTGTTTCTCTGGCCTAATTATTATGAACAACAGGAACAGGTATGACACCTAGACTGCTGCTTTTATTTTGATTCAGCATAGTGATCTTATAAAGATTGGAATGGCCCAATGAGCTAGTTTACTTTGGGTTACTGTATTTCTGAATTCATCATCTATTGTGGAATTGCTTTACTCTTTTACCATGACTATGCTGGTGTATCATTCATTTCTAAAAATCCATGCAAGTCATCTGAGTTGAGCGGAGCTGATATAAGAAAATATGACGACCAAGAATTGTAGAATGGTTCAGTCCGTTTTCCGTGAACTGTTACGTCACCATTTAACATTATTTTCCCGCCTCTTTCCCTTTGGAAGAAGGTGTGTGTTCTGATCTGCTTCTGACATTATAAGTATGTAAATATTGTTCCGTTTCTAGGCTACTTAAAGGTAGTGTAGGCCTAATATGGTCCTTGTGAACATAATTTGTAAATTCTGTTTGTTTAGAAAGTTATATTTGTACATGAGCTTAATGGAATGTTTACCATAATACTAGTAGGCTACATCTTGAACAGGAGCTAGCGCTTGTTGTTTTTAGCATTTTTGCCAACTATGCAGCTTAGGATGTTAAGCATTTTTGCCAGACTGTTTTTCCTGTGGTAAAACGAAACAAATGATTGTGTTCTCAGTGGTCAGGCACTAAGGGTTATATTGATTTGCTATTCAACAGGTGTGGATGCAGTTGAGAACTGGTGCCTGTTGCTCTCATTTTCTATATAACTCTATGCAAATATGGCAACTTTTTCAGGATTTGAGAATTACAAATGGTTTTATTTGTATATTGTATTATATTATGGTGTGGCACAGATGCAGTTGAGACATTGAACTTATGTCTGTTGTTTTCCATCTCAAACTCTGCACTACAGGCAGCAAATTCATACTCAGATTCACGTAGACAGGAGTCGTGCTGCCATCCTTTACACATAATGCAACAAAAAAAACTTTACACCAGCTCCATTTGTGTTTTTCAGGGGAATGGGGATGTGCCACTCATGCAGTAAGCCAATGCCTAGTGAGAGGGGAGAAAGAGAATCATATCCACGGACTTGAAATCAGCTCACCAGGTAACACCAGCACAGTATCATAGTTATGTAGTGTCTTCCACTTTAATTCATTCTCCTATGTCAAATCTGTGACATGCAACTATGTGAAGCCTACACTATTGCACTCAACTGAGGGAATGTCGTTGTCTTAAAGTAAGCAGCAGAACATCTTGTGGCCAGTTAAGTATGGCTGTATAGTTTAGTGAAGGATTGTGGATGCATACTATTAGTTGTAACAGTTTTTTGGTGATTTACATGTTTTTCTAACGTTTATTTTTCAAATATGTTGTATATGTTTTTGTGTGACACCTAATTCATTAGAGTTTGGTTGTAAAGTCTATCAGTATCAACAGTAATCAGAGAAAGGCCTATTATTCATGGGTTATTGGTTGAATTTGACATATTTTGGGGGGGATTACATTGGCTGAAGGATATTTGACTTTGATTATTTGCAGGCTGCAATGGAGATTTGCAATGCAGTAGGTTAGAAAGTGGAAAGGAAACCAACTTTTTGTTTGTTTTCTTCACAGAGAAAGGGAGTGGGGGCTTGTTCGTATCATTGTGGTATATACTGTAGATAAATACATAGTTAGAACAATCTTTTAAATAAGAGAATGAAAGTCATCTAGTTGTTCTGCATCTCTCTTTTATACAAAATAGTGTGAACAGTAAACATTTAATTACACTAACGTGACAGTATTAAATGTAGAAGGACAAAGAACAGCAGGCTATTTATTTATTTGTACTAATCAGGGCAACCATTTTCAGACATGCCATATCCTGGCAATTCACACCTCTGCTTGAACCCAAACAAAAAAAGTATACTCTGCAAACAAAATAGCATTGCCATCATCCTGGACAGGACATGGTCTAATAATACAGACCTGATCTCAACACACACACACACACACACACATTCACAGCATTTAGCTCCCCAACCTGATTTCAGTAAAGCCATAAAAAGGCCTTTTGTGCCTCGACATTTCCTACCATTGAACCATTACTGAATTATCATTCTCCAAGGGAATAGAGGCCTGTCGTCGTCTTTCAATTACGTTGTGTGAAAGTGAATGAATTCTTAAAATAATAACATTACACATTACTGTGTATGTCGCCATCTCTCAGAGTGCCACTGCCACAATGGAGCAACTTTTCTATGGCAAGATGGAAAACAGCCTAATGTGTCGTGTAGCTAATTCATTTGACTTTAGAAAAGACAGTGCTGGTTTTACACAGCACTAACTAGGCCTACAGGCAGCCATAATGAATATACAAGTTGAACAGGGCCCTCTTGGTCAGGTGGATACATTTTTTATCATTCTGATTTGAAATCCTATATGTGTTTAATTTATGGGTTCTGGGTGCTTAATTGTGTTCAGAGGGCCCCTCCAGACTAAATATATTCATCATATAATCAGAAATGTACAACTTTCCATCTTGGTGCCATCCACTGTAGCAGCGCGGGAGCATACAGGGAATGAGGACGGAAGTGTGTGT
>NC_034175.2:17448604-17452194 GCF_002021735.2 Oncorhynchus kisutch | reverse complement strand
AGATACTCACACACACATAGACACATAGACACATAGGCAGACTGAGCTCCTCGTCAAAGTGTCGTTTCCCCTGCTCTTCCTTTCCCTGGTCTGGCACCCATTTTGGCATCAATAGAATGAGTTTAAGGGGGCTTTTCCCTCAGATCTGGCAACCGCAGCCCAGAGCACCCCGAAGGAAGGAAGAAGGGGATTGTTGGAGAGATGGGATGACTGGCAGGCTTAGCTAGACTACTTTCTAAATCAGTTACCTGTAATCAGTTACCTGTCCAAAAATGTCATCTTTAGCGTAACCTTTGGATTGCCAAAAGGTTACGGGATCTGCAGTGTTTGCCTTAGATTTTGGCTAAAGAGAGCCACTAAAAACCCTCAAAGCAACATCCCATAGGCCCCTCAAATTCAAATCTGGACCTTGAAGCCAATTCCACTGCTTTTTTAAAATCTTCCCCTCTTAACAGGGACTGATTTAGACCTGGGACACCAGGTGGGTATAGAACACATGGGGATGTGCAAAATGTACTCCTCAGTCTGAAGTGTCCCCACTTGCGCCAGCGAGTAGCTAGCTTTTTTGCGTGGCGCCCAACTGGTAAGATGCTTCAGGAGGGCGGTGACGTGTCCTAGCAAGGCAGATGTTCTGAGATCGAGCCTGGGTGTGAGCCGAATCAGGAAGATGTGGTACTCGCTAAGCAAACAGTGTCACGTCCTTTACAGGTGCAATTAATTATTGGGTAGAACAGAAAAGCAGCAGTACTCCGGACCTTGTAGGGTCAGAGTTGAATCCCCTGCAATAGGCCTAGGCTAACAACAACCAAACTTTCCATGGAAATCAATCAATACTCATGTGGAAAGAATGATATGAGAAACATTGAAGGTGATGTTTCCCATAGCCTAACATGTTAGCCGTAGCTTATTACCAGTTTAACTGACTCATACACACATATGTAATCTGATTGTGGTGATTATTTCTCAATCCCTGGCCATAAAGTCGAGTGGTGCGAGCTGCCTACGTTGCCCAAATCTCCTCTCGTGGATTAGCCAATGTTTCTACGAAGCACCACAATGAGTCATATCTTCACTTCTGAGAGATTTGCATTAGTTTAGCAATTAGCGCTTAATCTGCTATCCTAATGATTCTTCACTGTTCTTAAAGGGGACATGCATGTTTACTTATACATAACGTATCACATCTCCCTCTGTAAAACAGAGAAATATAGACTAATATATTAATGGGGGAAAAAAGACCAAGTCCAGACAATGACGAGAAGGGTTTCTGCTTTTGCGGCTTCGGAGATTGGAGAGTGTGAGAGAGAAAAACACAACCCTGGTTATTTCAAGAGACTGTGTGAATGTGATGTCAATAAATCTACATAGTTCCCTCTTTTTCTCACACAAAATCCCACTCTGACCTATTTCCTGTCTCACAGGAAGTCAAGGGTGTGTAGTAGCGACTGTTCGCAGGCCTTAACAGCGCTGGGGATGGTGGCAAGGTTTGTGTGTTTGTGTGTGCGCGTTTGTGCGCGTGTGTGTGTGTGTGTGTGTGAGTGTTTTAACACAAAGGTCCAGACAATTTATCTACAAGCTCAGTCTCAAGTCAGAATTAAACATTCATCCATGTTTCCCAAACGTCAAATTTCGAAGTGTTTAAGAACTGGAAGCATGTTTGTTTCTTAATCCAGGAATCTATCTACATTTTTTGGGAGATTGAATAGTTGTATATATTTTGTCACTAGTTCTTTCTCTCTCTCTCTCTTCTCTTTCTCTTTCTGTATATTTCTTCTTTACTAAATCATTTCTCCTCTTGAATGTGTCTCACTCTACAGTATGTGCACATTCTTTCGGCTTTACCATATAAACACACACAGGACAACACACTCAACAACACACTCAACAACACTCACATGTTTGAGAAGCAACAGACCCATAGTGAAAGGGCTCAGTCAGCACCAGAGCCACACACAGCTATTCTGGCTTCCTCAACTGCAGGCTACAGTCTCAGTCAGTTTCCTCTGTGCCGAGTGGTCTGGGCAAAAACATTCACTTTCACACACTTTCACTTCACTTTACTTCATACACACGTGCCTAACGAGGCTCTGCGTTCGCATGGGCAAGTGTGTATGGGTGATTTAAAGTTTGTGTGGTGTGTGTGTGTGTGTGTGTGGCTGTGTGGTGTGTGTGCGTGCGTCCATGAGTGTGGGCGGGTTTGGTTAGTTACTTTGAGTGAAAACATAGAGATTTTGTAACAGAGGAAGTGATAAAATGATTTGGAAACATGGGAAAGTGTTGGATTGCAATACTTGACAAAGAGAGAGAGGCAGAGAGAGTACTGAGGGTACTGTGGGTACTGTGTAGCAAGTGTGTGTTCAGAACATGGTGTGAAATCCAACACATGCTGTGTAACAGTTTTAGCACACAATAAATGCAGGTAGGTCACACGCGATACATGTCAGTATTCGACTTCCATCCATGTTTGAGGATGTCGGGAGAGTACGTGGAAACCGGCCACTAGGAACAACAGTGAGCACTGTTACCTTCAAATAGGTTTCAGTAGTGAATGGGGATGGGTGTAAGCATCTACCTCTGACGCCAAAGGTTGCATGTTTTTTAAAATCTTTGCATTTTTCTTCCTCTCTCTCTTTCTTCCTCTCCATATTTGTCACTTAGTACCACACAGTTCTGGTATGAGCAAGGTAGTCAATTGTTCCTTCGTTGTAAACCGCACGGATTTTCACACATTTATTTATACCCTTCATCTGAGTTAGTCACTTTCAGAAAAACTCCACGTTAGCATTTGTTGCGCCTTCAAAGGCTATTTTTACGAGGCATAACTATTTATAACAATTTTCATGTATTTATAACCATTTTCTCACACACACACACACACACACACACACACACACACACAGCACTTGCTATTAAACACACACAGAAGAGTTTGATAAACACTTTAATAATGTTTCTAATGTTTATATATCTTGCATTACTCATCTCATATGTATGTACTGTATTCTATTCTATTCTACTGTATTTTAGTCTATTCTGCTCTGACATTGCTCATCCATATATTTATATATTCTGAATTCATCATTCCTTTACTTAAATTGGTGTATATTGGGTATATGTTGTGAAATTGTTAGATATTACTTGTTAGATATTATTCCACTGTCAGACCTAGAAACATAAGCATTTCGCTAAACCCACAATAACATCTGCTAAACATGTGTATGTGACCAATAAAATTAGATTTGATTTTGATTTGATACATGATTGTTCATAAAATCACCTTACACACATAGGCAACGAAGACACACAACTCGGCAGGTGGCCTAGTGGTTAAGAGCGTTGGGCCAGTAACTGAAAGGTCGCTGGTTAGAATCCAATATGTCATTGTGCCCTTGAGCAAGGCACTTAATCCTAGTTTCTCTGGATATGAGTGTCTGCTAAAATGTAACTCCTCAGTGCCTTCAAAAAGTATTCACACCCCTTGAATAAATGTTTTGTTGTGTTACAACCTGAATTTAACATGGATTCAATTGAGATTGAGATTGTTTGGTTCCTGGCCATATCCAATACCCCATAATGTCAAAGTGTAATTA